>NW_028167457.1:53921-79416 GCF_963513975.1 Fringilla coelebs | reverse complement strand
GGGGGGAAAATTTGGGATTTTTGGAGCAATTTTGGGTGGAATTTGGGGATTTGGGGTGGAATTTGGGGTTTTTTGGGAATTTTGGGTGGATTTGGGGGATTTAGGGCAGATTTTCGGTGGAATTTGGAAGAGTTTTAGGGGGAATCTGGGGGAAAATTGGGAATTTTGGGGTTCCTGGGTGGGATTTATTGGGGATTTTGGCATTTTTAATGGGATTTATTTGGGATTTTTGTGGGATTTTGTATTTTAATGGGATTTTTAATGGGATTTCTTTGGGATTTTGGCATTTTTAATGGGATTTATTTGGGATTTTGGCATTTTTAATGGGATTTTGGCATTTTTAATGGGATTTTGGAATTTTCAATGGGATTTCATTGGGATTTTGGCATTTCCAATGGGATTTATTTGGGATTTGGCATTTTTAATGGGATTGATTTGGGATTTGGGGTATTTTTAATGGGATTTTGGCATTGTTAATGGGATTTTTTGGGGGATTTTGGCATTTTTAATGGGATTCTTTGGGGGATTTTTGGGATTTTTAATGGGATTTCTTTGGGATTTTTAATGGGATTTCTTTGGGATTTTGGCATTTTTAATGGGATTCATTTGGGATTTTTGCATTTTTTAATAAGATTTTGGCATTTTTAATGGGATTCATTTGGGATTTTTGCATTTTTTAATAAGATTTTGGCATTTTTAATGGGATTTATTTGGGATTTTGGCATTTTCAATGGGATTTCTTTAGGATTTTGGCATTTTTAATGGGATTTATTTGGGATTTGGGCATTTTTAATGGGATTTATTTGGGATTTTGGCATTTTAATGGATTTATTTGGGATTTTGGCATTTTTAATCGGATTTTTTGGGGGATTTTGGCCTTTTTAATGGGATTTTTTCATTTCCAATGGGATTTTTGTGGGATTTTCGCCATTCCCGCCCCGATTCCTCTGGGAATTTTTGGTGCCACCCCCTGGGTGTCCCCTTGGTGTCCCCAGGTGCAGGGGGACAGCGAGGCCCAGGAGGATCTGGGGTTTTTGGGGTTCCTGGCTGGATTTATTGGGGATTTTGGCTTTTTTAATGGGATTTCTTTAGGGATTTGGGCATTTTTAATGGATTTTGGCATTTTTAATGGGATTTTGGCATTTTTAATTGGATTTTTAATGGGATTTCTTTGGGATTTTTAATGGGATTTCTTTGGGATTTTGGCTTTTTAAATGGGATTTTGGCATTTATAATGGGATTTTGGCATTTTCAATGGGATTTCTTTGGGATTTTGGTATTTTTAATGGGATTTTGGCATTTTTAATGGGATTTTTAATGGGATTTTTTTGGTTGTTAATGGGATTTTTTCATTTTTAATGGGATTTATTTGGGATTTTTTTAGTTTTTAATGGGATTTTGGCATTTTTAATGGGATTTTAATGGGATTTTTAATGGGATTTTGGCTTTTTTAATGGGATTTGGCTTTTTTAATGGGATTTTGGCATTTTTAATGGGATTCATTTGGGATTTTGGCATTTTTAATGGGATTTCTTTGGGATTTTGGCATTTTTAATGGGATTTTGGCATTTTTAATGGGATTCATTTGGGATTTTTGCATTTTTTAATAAGATTTTGGCATTTTTAATGGGATTCTTTGGGGGATTTTAGCATTTTGAATGGGATTTTTAATGGGATTCCTTTGGGATTTTGGCATTTTTAATGGGATTTATTTGGGATTTTGGCATTTTTAATGGGATTTATTTGGGATTTTGGCATTTTTAATGGGATTTTGGCATTATTAATGGGATTTTTTGGGGATTTTGGCATTTTCAATGGGATTTTGGCATTTCTAATGGGATTTATTTGGGATTTTGGCATTTTTAATGGGATTTTTTGGGGGATTTTGGCATTTTTAATGGGATTTTTGGGGGGATTTTGGCCTTTTTAATGGGATTTTGGGGATTTTTGATGGGATTTATTTGGGATTTTTTTAGTTTTTAATGGGATTTTGGCATTTTTAATGGGATTTTGGCATTTTTAATGGGATTTTAATGGGATTTTTTCATTTCTAATGGGATTTTTGTGGGATTTTTTCCATTCCTGGATGGATTTCTCTGGGAATTTTGGGTGCCACCCCCTGGGTGTCCCCTTGGTGTCCCCAGGTGCAGGGGGACAGCGAGGCCCAGCGGGATCTGGGGTTTTTGGGGTTCCTGGTTGGATTTATTGGGGATTTTGGCATTTTTAATGGGATTTTGGCATTTTTAATGGGATTTCTTTGGGATTTTGTCATTTTTAATGGGATTTCTTTGGGATTTTGGCATTTTTAATGGGATTTGGGCATTTTTAATGGGATTTTTTGGGGATTTTGGCATTTTTAATGGGATTGATTTGGGGTTTTTGCATTTTTAATGGGATTTTGGCATTTTGAATGGGATTTCTTTGGGATTTTGGCATTTTAAATGGGATTTCTTTGGGATTTTGGCATTTTAATGGGATTACTTTGGGATTTTGGCATTTTTCATGGGATTTATTTGGGATTTTGGCATTTTTAATGGGATTTTGGCATTTTAATGGGATTTTTAATGGGATTTTGGCATTTTTAATGGGATTCGATTTGGGGATTTTTTAGCTTTTAATGGGATTTTGGCATTTTTAATGGGATTTTGGCATTTTTGATGGGATTTTTTTGGGATTTTTAATGGGATTTCTTTGGGATTTTGGCATTTTTAATGGGATTCATTTGGGATTTTTAATGGGATTTCTTTGGGATTTTGGTATTTTTAATGGGATTTTGGCATTTATAATGGGATTTTTTGGGGGATTTTGGCATTTTTAATGGAATTTTTTTTTTTTTTTCATTTTTAATGGGATTTTTAATGGGATTTTGACATTTTTAATGGGATTTATTTGGGATTTTTGTGGGATTTTTGCCATTCCTGCCTGGATTCCTTTGGGAATTTTTGGTGCCACCCCCTGGGTGTCCCTTTGGTGTCCCCTTGGTGTCCCCAGGTGCAGGGGGACAGCGAGGCCGAGCGGGATCTCGGGGCCGTTCAGCGCGGGGACCCCGAGATGGAGCAGAAACTGAACCGGGTCCTGCGGGGCTGCGTGGAGAGCGGGGCCGGGAACCCCCTGAGCTCCATCCACGACCAGGGGGCTGGGGGGAACGGTGGGTGACATTTGGGGACATTTGGGGACATTTGGGGACATTTGGGGACATTTGGGGACATTGGGGACACTGGGAACCCCGTCAGCTCCATCCACGACCAGGGGGCTGGGGGGAACGGTGGGTGACATTTGGGGACATTTGGGGACATTTGGGGACATTGGGAACCCCGTCAGCTCCATCCACGACCAGGGGGCAGGGGGGAATGGTGAGATTGGGGACATTTGGGGACATTTGGGGACATTGAGGGGACATTTGGGGACATTTGGGGACATTTGGGGACATTATTGGGGTCATTTGGGGACATTAATGGGGTCATTGGGGTCATTAATGGGGACATTTGGGGACATTTGGGGACATTGGGAACCCCCTGAGCTCCATCCACGACCAGGGGGCTGGGGGGAATGGTGAGATTGGGGACATTTGGGGACATTTGGGGACATTTGGGGACATTGGGAACCCCGTCAGCTCCATCCACGACCAGGGGGCTGGGGGGAACGGTGAGATTGGGGACATTTGGGGACATTTGGGGACATTTGGGGACATTGGGGGACATTTGGGGACATTTGGGGACATTTGGGGACATTGGGAACCCCCTGAGCTCCATCCACGACCAGGGGGCTGGGGGGAACGGTGAGATTGGGGACATTTGGGGACATTTGGGGACATTTGGGGACATTTGGGACACTGGGAACCCCGTCAGCTCCATCCACGACCAGGGGGCTGGGGGGAACGGTGAGGGACATTATTGGGGACATTTGGGGACATTTGGGGACATTGGGAACCCCCTGAGCTCCATCCACGACCAGGGGGCTGGGGGGAACGGTGAGATTGGGGACATTTGGGGACATTTGGGGACATTTGGGGACATTTGGGGACATTGGGAACCCCCTGAGCTCCATCCACGACCAGGGGGCTGGGGGGGAACGGTGAGATTGGGGACATTTGGGGACATTAATGGGGACATTTGGGGACATTTGGGGACATTAATGGGGACATTTGGGGACATTGGGGACATTTGGGGACATTAATGGGGAAATTAATGGGGACATTAATGGGGACATTTGGGGACATCTGGGGACATTTGGGGACACTGGGAACCCCCTGAGCTCCATCCACGACCAGGGGGCTGGGGGGAATGGTGAGATTGGGGACATTTGGGGACATTTGGGGACATTTGGGGACATTTGGGGACATTAATGGTGACATTATTGGGGACATTTGGGGACATTTGGGGACATTGGGAACCCCGTCAGCTCCATCCACGACCAGGGGGCTGGGGGGAACGGTGAGATTGGGGACATTTGGGGACATTTGGGGACATTTGGGGACATTTGGGGACATTAATGGGGTCATTCGGGTCATTAATGGGGTCATTCGGGTCATTAATGGGGAAATTTGGGGACATTTGGGGACATTGGGGACATTGGGAACCCCCTGAGCTCCATCCACGACCAGGGGGCTGGGGGGGAATGGTGAGATTGGGGACATTTGGGGACATTTGGGGACATTTGGGGACATTTGGGGACACTGGGAACCCCCAGCTCCATCCACGACCAGGGGGCGGGGGGGAATGGTGAGATTGGGGACATTTGGGGACATTTGGGGACATTTGGGGACACTGGGAACCCCGTCAGCTCCATCCACGACCAGGGGGCTGGGGGGAACGGTGAGATTGGGGACATTTGGGGACATTTGGGGACATTGGGAACCCCGTCAGCTCCATCCACGACCAGGGGGCTGGGGGGGAATGGTGAGATTGGGGACATTTGGGGACATTTGGGGACATTTGGGGACATTTGGGGACACAATGGGACGAGTCCGTGGTGCCAGGCTGATGTCCCTCCAATGTCCCCACTGTCCCCAATGCTGTCCCCCTGATGTCCCCAATGTCCCCAATGTCCCCAAGGTGTCCCCAATGTCCCCAAGGTGTCCCCAATGCTGTCCCCAATGCTGTCCCCCCACTGTCCCCACTGTCCCCAATGCTGTCCCCACTGTCCCCCTGATGTCCCCGCTGTCCCCAACGCTGTCCCCCCAATGTCCCCAACACTGTCCCCACTGATGTCCCCGCTGTCCCCAACGCTGTCCCCCCAATGTCCCCAACACTGTCCCCACTGATGTCCCCACTGTCCCCAACGCTGTCCCCCCGATGTCCCCCCCGATGTCCCCATTGTCCCCGCTGTCCCCCCTCATGTCCCCCCTGATGTCCCCTCACTGTCCCCAACACTGTCCCCGCTGTCCCCAGGCAATGTCCTGAAGGAGATCTCGGAGCCGGCCGGGGCCGTCATCTACGCCAGCCGCTTCCAGGTGAGTGACACCGTGTCACCTGTGTCACCTGTGTGTCACCTGTGTGTCACCTGTGTCACCTGTGTGTCACCTGTGTCACCCTGTGTCACCTGTGTCACCTGTGTGTCACCTGTGTGTCACCTGTGTGTCACCCTGTCACCTGTGTCACCTGTGTCACCTGTGTCACCCTGTCACCTGTGTCACCTGTGTCACCCTGTGTCACCTGTGTCACCTGTGTCACCTGTGTCACCTGAGTGTCACCTGTGTCACCTGTGTGTCACCTGTGTCACCTGTGTCACCTGTGTCACCCGTGTCACCACCTGTGTCACCTGTGTGTCACCTGAGTGTCACCTGAGTGTCACCTGTGTCACCTGTGTCACCTGTGTCACCTGTGTCACCCTGTCACCATGTCACCTGTGTCACCTGTGTCACTGTGTCACCGTGTCACCTGTGTCACCTGTGTCACCCTGTCACCATGTCACCATGTCACCTGTGTCACCTGTGTCACCTGTGTCACCAGTGCCACCGTGTCACCTGTGTCACCTGTGTCACCCTGTCACCATGTCACCTGTGTCACCTGTGTCACCTGTGTTACCTGTGTCACCTGTGTCACCTGTGTCACCTGTGTCACCTGTGTCACCCTGTCACCATGTCACCTGTGTCACCTGTGTCACCTGTGTTACCTGTGTCACCTGTGTCACCGTGTCACCTGTGTCACCTGTGTCACCCTGTCACCTGTGTCACCTGTGTCACCTGTGTCACCCTATCACCTGTGGCACCTGTGTCACCTGTGTCACCTGAATGTCACCTGTGTCACCACCTGTGTCACCTGTGTCACCTGTGTCACCTGTGTCACCTGAGTGTCACCTGTGTCACTGTGTCACCTGTGTGTCACCTGTGTCACCTGTGTCACCCTGTCACCTGTGTCACTGTGTCACCTGTGTCACCTGTGTCACCTGAGTGTCACCACCTGTGTCACCTGTGTCACCTGTGTCACAGTGTCACCTGTGTCACCTGTGTCACCACCTGTGTCACCTGTGTCACCTGTGTGTCACCTGTGTCACCTGTGTCACCTGTGTCACCTGTGTCACCTGAGTGTCACCACCTCTGTCACCTGAGTGTCACCAGTGTCACCTGTGTCACCTGTGTCACCTGTGTCACTGTGTCACCCTGTCACCTGTGTCACCTGAGTGTCACCAGTGTCACCGTGTCACCTCAATGTCCCCTCAATATACCCAGTGTCACCTGTGTCACCATGTCACCTGTGTCACCTGAGTGTCACCTGTGTCACCTGTGTCACCCTGTCACCTGTGTCACCTGTGTCACCTGGGTCACCCTGTCACCTGTGTCACCTGTGTCACCTGTGTCACCTGAGTGTCACCTGTGTCACCTGTGTCACCCTGTCACCTGTGTCACCTGTGTCACCTGGGTCACCTGTGTCACCTGTGTCACCCTGTCACCTGTGTCACCTGTGTGACACCTGTGTCACCTGTGTCACCGTGTCACCTGTGTCACCTGTGTGACACCTGTGTCACCTGTGTCACCTGTGTCACTGTGTCACCTGTGTCACCTGTGTCACTGTGTCACTGTGTCACTGTGTCACCTGTGTCACCTGTGTCACCACCTGTGTCACCTGTGTCACCTGTGTGTCACCTGTGTCACTGTGTCACCTGTGTCACCTGTGTCACCTGAGTGTCACCTGTGTGTCACCTGTGTCACTGTGTCACCTGTGTCACCTGTGTCACCTGAGTGTCACCACCTGTGTCACTGTGTCACCTGTGTCACCTGTGTCAACTGTGACACCACCTGTGTCACCCTGTCACCCCGTCACCTGTGTCACCTGTGTCACCTGTGTCACCTGTGTCACCTGAGTGTCACCTGTGTCACCTGTGTCACCTGTGTCACCTGAATGTCACCTGTGTCACCTGTGTCACTCTGTCACCCTGTCACCCCGTCACCTGTGTCACCTGTGACACCTGAATGTCACCTGTGTCACCTGTGTCACCGTGTCACCTGTGTCACCTGTGTCACCTGTGTCACCTGTGTCACCGTGTCACCTGTGTCACCTGTGTGTCACCTGTGTCACCTGTGTGTCACCCTGTCACCTGTGTCACCTGTGTCACCCTGTCACCTGTGTCACCTGTGTGTCACCTGTGTCACCTGTGTGTCACCTGTGTCACCCTGTGTCACCTGTGTCACCGTGTCACCCTGTCACCTGTGTCACCTGTGTCACCTGTGTCACCTGAGTGTCACCTGTGTCACCTCAATGTCCCCAATGTCCCCAACTGTCCTCTCAATGTCCCCTCAGTGTCCCCCCAGTGTCACCTGTGTCCCCAATGTCCCCAATGTCCCCACTGCCCCAGTGTCCCCCCAATGTCCCCAAATGTCCCTCAATGTCCTCAGTGTCCCCAAATGTCCCCCAATGTCCCCACTGCCCCAGTGTCCCCCCAATGTCCCCAAATGTCCCCAGTGTCCCCAAATGTCCCCAAACCCTTTAACCCCTTCCATCCCGTGCTGTGTGCCATTGCTGCCAACGGCCTTGGTGACACCTTGGTGGCACCTTGGTGACATTGGTGACATTGGTGGCAGCTGGGTGACCCCACCCTGATCATCCTGGAGCTCTGGGAGGGGTCTGAGTGTCCCCAGTGTCCCCAAATGTCCCCAAACCCTTTAACCCCTTCCATCCTGTGCTGTGCGCCATTGCTGCCAACGGCCTTGGTGACAAGTTGGTGACACCTTGGTGGCCTTGGTGGCCCTGGTGACACCGTGGTGGCCTTGGTGACAGCTGGGTGACCCCACCCTGATCGTCCTGGAGCTGTGGGAGGGGTCTGAGTGTCCCCAAATGTCCCCAAACCCTTTAACCCCTTCAATCCCGTGCTGTGCGCCATTGCTGCCAACAACGTTGGTGACACCTTGGTGACACCTTGGTGGCCCTGGTGACATTGGTGACACCTTGGTGACATCGGTGGCAGCTGGGTGACCCCACACTGAGCATCCTGGAGCTCTGGGAGGGGTCTGAGTGTCCCCAGTGTCCCCAATGTCCCCAAACCCTTTAACCCCTTCCATCCCGCAATGTGCGCCATTGCTGCCAACGACCTTGGTGACACCTTGGTGCTACCTTGGTGGCCTTGGTGGCCCTGGTGACACCTTGGTGGCCTCGGTGGCAGCTGGGTGACCCCACGCTGAGCATCCTGGAGCTCTGGGAGGGGTCTGGGTGTCCCCAAATGTCCCCAAACCCTTTAACCCCTTCAGTCCCTCGATGTGCGCCATTGCCGCCAATGGCCTTGGTGGCACCTTGGTGACATTGGTGGCCTTGGTGACATTGGTGACACCTTGGTGGCCTCGGTGGCAGCTGGGTGACCCCACCCTGATCATCCTGGAGCTGTGGGAGGGGTCTGGGTGTCCCCAAATGTCCCCAAACCCATTAACCCCTTCAGTCCCATGCTGTGCGCCATTGCCGCCAATGGCCTTGGTGGCACCTTGGTGACACCTTGGTGACCTTGGTGACACCTTGGTGACACCTTGGTGACATCGGTGGCAGCTGGGTGACCCCATCCTGATCATCCTGGAGCTGTGGGAGGGGTCTGCGTGTCCCCAGATGTCCCCAAATGTCCCCGAACCCTTTAACTCCTTCCATCCCGCAATGTGCGCCATTGCTGCCAACAACGTTGGTGACACTTCAGTGACACCTTGGTGGCCCTGGTGACACTGTGGTGACATCGGTGGCAGCTGGGTGACCCCACGCTGAGCATCCTGGAGCTGTGGGGGGGTCTGAGTGTCCCCAAATGTCCCCAAATGTCCCCAAACCCTTTAACCCCTTCCATCCCGTGCTGTGCGCCATTGCCGCCAACGGCCTTAGTGACACCTTGGTGACACCTTGGTGACATTGGTGACACCTTGGTGGCCTTGGTGGCCCTGGTGACACCTTGGTGGCCTCGGTGGCAGCTGGGTGACCCCACCCTGATCGTCCTGGAGCTGTGGGAGGGGTCTGAGTGTCCCCAGTGTCCCTAATGTCCCCAGACCCTTTAACCCTTTCCATCCCGTGCTGTGCGCCATTTCTGCCAACGGCCTTGGTGACACCTTGGTGACACCTTGGTGACCTTGGTGACATTGGTGACACCTTGGTGGCCTCGGTGGCAGCTGGGTGACCCCACCCTGAGCATCCTGGAGCTGTGGGAGGGGTCTGAGTGTCCCCAAATGTCCCCAAACCCTTTAACCCCTTCAATCCCGTGATGTCTCCAATGGCCTTGGTGATACTTTGGTGACACCTTGGTGACATTGGTGACACCTTGGTGGCCCTGGTGACACCTTGGTGGCCTCGGTGGCAGCTGGGTGACCCCACGCTGAGCATCCTGGAGCTGTGGGAGGGGTCTGGGTGTCCCCAATGTCCCCAAATGTCCCCAAACCCGTTAACCCCTTCCATCCCGCAATGTGCGCCATTGCTGCCAACGGCCTTGGTGGCACCTTGGTGACACCTTGGTGGCCTTGGTGGCCCTGGTGACACCTTGGTGGCCTCGGTGGCAGCTGGGTGACCCCACACTGAGCATCCTGGAGCTGTGGGAGGGGTCTGAGTGTCCCCAAATGTCCCCAAATGTCCCCAAACCCTTTAACCCCTTCCGTCCCGCGCTGTGCGCCATTTCTGCCAACGACCTTGGTGGCACCTTGGTGACACCTTGGTGACATTGGTGGCCTCGGTGGCAGCTGGGTGACCCCACGCTGAGCATCCTGGAGCTGTGGGGGGCCGAGTACCAGGAGTCCAACGCGCTGCTGGTGCGGCCGGAGGCGCTGGCGCTGCTGCGGCGGCTGGCGGAGCGCGAGAGGTGTCCCCTGAGCGTGGTGGGGACAATCACCGGAGATGGCAGGGTGAGATTGGGGACATTGGGGACATTGGGGACATTGGGGACATCATTGGGGACAGAGGTGTCCCCTGAGCGTGGTGGGGACAATCACCGGGGATGGCAGGGTAAGGGACATTGGGGACATCCTTGGGGACAGAGGTGTCCCCTGAGCGTGGTGGGGACAATCACCGGGGATGGCAGGGTAAGGGACATTGGGGACATCATTGGGGACATTGGGGACATCATTGGGGACAGAGGTGTCCCCTGAGCGTGGTGGGGACAATCACCGGGGATGGCAGGGTAAGGGACATTGGGGACATCATTGGGGACATTGGGGACATCATTGGGGACAGAGGTGTCCCCTGAGCGTGGTGGGGACAATCACCGGGGATGGCAGGGTAAGGGACATTGGGGACATCATTGGGGACATTGGGGACATCATTGGGGACAGAGGTGTCCCCTGAGCGTGGTGGGGACAATCACGGGGGATGGCAGGGTAAGGGACATTGGGGACATCCTTGGGGACATTGGGGACATCACTGGGGACATTGGGGACATTGGGGACATTGGGGACATCATTGGGGACAGAGGTGTCCCCTGAGCGTGGTGGGGACAATCACCGGGGATGGCAGGGTGAGGGACATTGGGGACATCACTGGGGACATTGGGGGGATTGGGGACATTGGGGACATCATTGGGGACATTGGGGACATCATTGGGGACATCACTGGGGACATTGGGGACATTGGGGACATTGGGGACATTGGGGACATCCTTGGGGACATTGGGGACATTGGGGACATCATTGGGGACAGAGGTGTCCCCTGAGCGTGGTGGGGACAATCACCGGGGATGGCAGGGTAAGGGACATCATTGGGGACATTGGGGACATCATTGGGGACATCATTGGGAACATTGGGGACATTGGGGACATCATTGGGGACAGAGGTGTCCCCTGAGCGTGGTGGGGACAATCACCGGGGATGGCAGGGTAAGGGACATCATTGGGGACATTGGGGACATCATTGGGGACATCATTGGGAACATTGGGGACATTGGGGACATCATTGGGGACAGAGGTGTCCCCTGAGCGTGGTGGGGACAATCACCGGGGATGGCAGGGTGAGATTGGGGACATTGGGGACATCATTGGGGACATTGGGGACATCATTGGGGACAGAGGTGTCCCCTGAGCGTGGTGGGGACAATCACCGGGGATGGCAGGGTAGGGGACATTGGGGACATCCTTGGGGACATTGGGGACATTGGGGACATCCTTGGGGACATTGGGGACATTGGGGACATCACTGGGGACAGAGGTGTCCCCTGAGCGTGGTGGGGACAATCACGGGAGATGGCAGGGTAAGGGACATTGGGGACATCACTGGGGACATTGGGGGGATTGGGGACATTGGGGACATCATTGGGGACATTGGGGACATCATTGGGGACATCACTGGGGACATTGGGGACATTGGGGACATTGTGGGGACATTTTGGGCTGTTTTGGGGTTGAATTTCGGGGTAATTTTTGGCGCTTTTTTGGGGGATTTCCGGGGTATTTTTGGGGTGTTTTGGGCTGTTTTGGGGTTGATTTTGGGGTAATTTTTGGGCTGGTTTGGGATGTTTTTGGGGTATTTTGGGGGTGTTTTGGGGTTGATGTTGGGGTAATTTTTGTTGATGTTTTGTGGGATTTTGGGGTAATTTTGGGGTGTTTTGGGGTTGATTTTGGGGTAATTTTTGATGCTGGTTTGGGGTGGTTTTGGGATTTTTTTTGGGTGTTTTGGGGTTGCTTTTGGGGTAATTTTTGATGATGTTTTGGGGTGGTTTGGGGTATTTTTGGGGTGTTTTGGGGTTGCTTTTGGGGTAATTTATGTGGGTGTTTTTGGGCTGCTTTGGGGTATTTCTGGGGTGTTTTGGGGTGTTTTAGGGTAATTTTTAAGGGTGTTTTTGGGGTATTTTTGGGGTGTTTTGGGGTTGATTTACAGGGTAATTTTTGGTCTTGTTTTGGGGTGTTTTTGGTGTCATTTTTGGGGTGTTTTGGGGTTGATTTTTGGGGTAATATTTGGCGCTGTTTTGGGGGATTTCCAGGGTGTTTTTGGTGTCATTTTTGGGGTGTTTTGGGGTTGATTTGGGGGTAATTTTTAAGGGTGTTTTTGGGGTGTTTTGGGGTGTTTTTGGGGTGTTTGGGGGTAATTTTTAAAGGTGTTTTTGGGGTGTTTTGGGGTTGATTTTCGGGGTAACTTTTAAGGGTGTTTTTGGGCTGTTTTGGGGTTATTTTGGGGTGTTTTTGTGGGTGTTTTGGGGTTGATTTTGGGGTAATTTTTGGTGCTGTTTTGGGGTGGTTTGGGGTATTTTTGGGGTGTTTTGGGGTCGATTTTGGGGTAATTTTTGATGCTGGTTTGGGGTGTTTTTGGGGTGTTTTTGGGGTGTTTTGGGGTTGATTTTGGGGTGATTTTTGATGCTGTTTTGGGGGATTTCCGGGATATTTTTGGGGTGTTTTGGGGTTGATTTTGGGGTGATTTTTGATGCTGTTTTGGGGGATTTCCGGGATATTTTTGGGGTATTTTTGGGGTGTTTTGGGGTTGATTTTTAAGGGTGTTTTTGGGGTGTTTTGGGGTTGATTTTGGAGTAATTTTTAAGGGTGTTTTTGGGCTGGTTTGGGATATTTTTGGGGTGTTTTTGGGGTGTTTTGGGGTTGATTTTCGGGGTGTCCCCCCCCAGATCGTGCTGGTCGATGACCTGGCCTCGCCGGTGCCCGAGGGGGGGTCCCACGAGGGGCTCCCCACCCCCGTCAACCTGGAGCTGGAGTGGGTGCTGGGCAAGATGCCCCAAAAGGTGAGGGGGGACCCCAAAAAGGGACCCGAAATTTGGGGGGGATGGCCCAAAATGGGACCCCAAAAAGGGACCCGAAATTTGGGGAAAAATCCCAAAATGGGACCCCAAAAATGGCCCCAAAATTTGGGGAAAAAATCCCGAAATGGGACCTCAAAAATGGCCCCAAAATTGGGGAAAAATCCCAAAATGGGACCCCAAAAACTGACCTGAAATTTGGGAGGGATGGCCCAAAATGGGACCCCAAAAACTGACCTGAAATTTGGGAGGGATGGCCCAAAATGGGACCCCAAAAACTGACCTGAAATTTGGGGGGAATGCCCAAAATGGGAACCCAAAAAGGGACCCAAAATTTGGGGAAAAATCCCAAAATGGGAGCCCAAAAACTGACCTGAAATTTGGGGAAAACATCCCAAAATGGGACCCCAAAAAGGGACCCGAAGTGTGGGGGGGGTGGCCCAAAATGGGACCCCAAAAATGGCCCCAAAATTTGGGGAAATATCCCACTATGGGACCCCAAAAATGGGACCAAATTTGGAGGGGGAAAGCCCAAAATAAGACCCCAAAAATGGCCCCAAAATTGGGGGGGATGGCCCAAAATGAGACCCCAAAAATGGCCCCAAAATTCGGGGAAACACCCCAAAATGGGACCCCAAAAAGGGACCCAAAATTTGGGGAAAAATCCCAAAATGGGACCCCAAAAATGGCCCCAAAATTTGGGGGAATGCCCCAAAATAGGACCCCAAAAAGGGACCCAAAATTTGGGGAAAAATCCCAAAATGGGAGCCCAAAAACTGACCTGAAATTGGGGGGGATGGCCCAAAATGGGACCCCAAAAATGGCCCCAAAATTGGGGGGTAATGCCCCAAAATGAGACCTCCAAATGCCCCCAAAATTTGGGGGGGATGGCCCAAAATGAGACCCCAAAAATGGCCCCAAAATTTGGGGGGGATGGCCCAAAATGAGACCCCAAAAATGGCCCCAAAATTTGGGGGGGATGGCCCAAAATGGGACCCCAAAAATGGCCCCAAAATTTGGGGGGGATGGCCCAAAATGGGAACCCAAAAAGGGACCCGAAATTTGGGGGATGGCCCAAAATGGGACCCCAAAAATGGGCCCAAAATTTGGGGGGGATGGCCCAAAATGGGACCCCAAAAATGGGCCCAAAATTTGGGGGGGATGGCCCAAAATGGGAACCCAAAAAGGGACCCGAAATTTGGGGGGGATGGCCCAAAATGGGACCCCAAAAACTGACCTGAAATTTGGGGGGAATGCCCAAAATGGGAACCCAAAAAGGGACCCAAAATTTGGGGAAAAATCCCAAAATGGGAGCCCAAAAACTGACCTGAAATTTGGGGAAAACATCCCAAAATGGGACCCCAAAAAGGGACCCGAAGTGTGGGGGGGATGGCCCAAAATGGGACCCCAAAAATGGCCCCAAAATTTGGGGAAATATCCCACTATGGGACCCCAAAAATGGGACCAAATTTGGGGGGGAAAGCCCAAAATGGGACCCCAAAAATGGCCCCAAAATTGGGGGGGATGGCCCAAAATGAGACCCCAAAAATGGCCCCAAAATTCGGGGAAACACCCCAAAATGGGACCCCAAAAAGGGACCCGAAATTTGGTGAAAACATCCCAAAATGGGACCCCAAGAATGGCCCCAAAATTTGGGGGAATGCCCCAAAATAGGACCCCAAAAAGGGACCCAAAATTTGGGGAAAAATCCCAAAATGGGAGCCCAAAAACTGACCTGAAATTGGGGGGGATGGCCCAAAATGGGACCCCAAAAATGGCCCCAAAATTGGGGGGTAATGCCCCAAAATGAGACCTCCAAATGCCCCCAAAATTTGGGGGGGATGGCCCAAAATGAGACCCCAAAAATGGCCCCAAAATTTGGGGGGGATGGCCCAAAATGGGACCCCAAAAATGGCCCCAAAATTTGGGGGGGATGGCCCAAAATGGGACCCCAAAAATGGCCCCAAAATTTGGGGGGGATGGCCCAAAATGGGAACCCAAAAAGGGACCCGAAATTTGGGGGGGATGGCCCAAAATGGGACCCCAAAAACTGACCTGAAATTTGGGGGGAATGCCCAAAATGGGAACCCAAAAAGGGACCCAAAATTTGGGGAAAAATCCCAAAATGGGAGCCCAAAAACTGACCTGAAATTTGGGGAAAACATCCCAAAATGGGACCCCAAAAAGGGACCCGAAGTGTGGGGGGGATGGCCCAAAATGGGACCCCAAAAATGGCCCCAAAATTTGGGGAAATATCCCACTATGGGACCCCAAAAATGGGACCAAATTTGGGGGGGAAAGCCCAAAATGGGACCCCAAAAATGGCCCCAAAATTGGGGGGGATGGCCCAAAATGAGACCCCAAAAATGGCCCCAAAATTCGGGGAAACACCCCAAAATGGGACCCCAAAAAGGGACCCGAAATTTGGTGAAAACATCCCAAAATGGGACCCCAAGAATGGCCCCAAAATTTGGGGGAATGCCCCAAAATAGGACCCCAAAAAGGGACCCAAAATTTGGGGAAAAATCCCAAAATGGGAGCCCAAAAACTGACCTGAAATTGGGGGGGATGGCCCAAAATGGGACCCCAAAAATGGCCCCAAAATTGGGGGGTAATGCCCCAAAATGAGACCTCCAAATGCCCCCAAAATTTGGGGGGGATGGCCCAAAATGAGACCCCAAAAATGGCCCCAAAATTTGGGGGGGATGGCCCAAAATGGGACCCCAAAAATGGCCCCAAAATTTGGGGGGGATGGCCCAAAATGGGAACCCAAAAAGGGACCCGAAATTTGGGGGATGGCCCAAAATGGGACCCCAAAAATGGGCCCAAAATTTGGGGGGGATGGCCCAAAATGGGAACCCAAAAAGGGACCCGAAATTTGGGGGATGGCCCAAAATGGGACCCCAAAAATGGGCCCAAAATTTGGGGGGGATGGCCCAAAATGGGAACCCAAAAAGGGACCCGAAATTTGGGGGGGATGGCCCAAAATGGGACCCCAAAAATGGCCCCAAAATTTGGGGGGGATGGCCCAAAATGGGACCCCAAAAAATGGCCCCAAAATTTGGGGGGGATGGCCCAAAATGGGAACCCAAAAAGGGACCCGAAATTTGGGGGGGATGGCCCAAAATGGGACCCCAAGAATGGCCCCAAAATTGAGGAAAATGTCCCAAAATGGGACCCCAAAAAATGGCCCCAAAATTAGGGGGATGTCCCTAAATAGGACCCCAAAAAATGGCCCCAAAATTGGGGGAATGTCCAAAAATGGGACCCCAAAAACGGCCCCAAAATTGGGGGGGATCCCCAAATTGGATCTTTTCCCCCAGAATGTGACCCCCCAATTTGACCTTTTTCCCCCCAATTTGGGGTCCCCCCCCCCACCTGTCAGGAGTTCCACCTGTCGCGGGCGCCCCTCCCCCGGCGCCCCCTGAGCCTCCCCCCGGGGCTCTCGGTCCGAGCCGCCCTCGAGAGGGTCCTGAGGCTGCCGGCCGTGGGCAGCAAGAGGTACCTGACCAACAAGGTGAGTCACACCTGTCTGTGTCACCTGTGTCACCTGTGTCACCTGTGTCACCTGTCTGTGTCACCTGTGTCACCTGTCACACCTGTCTGTATCACCTGTGTTACCTGTGTTACCTCAATGTCACCCCTGTGTGAGCCCATCCCCCGGCCGTGGGCAGCAAGAGGTACCTGACCAACAAGGTGAGTCACACCTGTCTGTGTCACCTGTGTCACCTGTGTTACCTGTGTCACCTGTGTCACCTGTGTCACCTGTCACACCTGTCTGTGTCACCTGTGTTACCTGTCTGTGTCACCTGTGTCACCTCAATGTCACCCCATCCCCCGGACGTGGGCAGCAAGAGGTACGTGACTAACAAGGTGAGTGTCACCTGTGTCACCTGTGTCACCTGTCTGTGCCACCTGTGTCACCTGTGTCACCTGTCTCTGTCACCTGTGTCACCTGTGTTACCTCAATGTCACCCCATCCCCCAGCCGTGGGCAGCAAGAGGTACCTGACCAACAAGGTGAGTCACACCTGGGGCACACCTGTGTCACCTGTGTCACCTGTCTGTGTCACCTGTGTCACCTGTGTTACCTGTGTTACCTCAATGTCACCTCTGTGTGAGCCCATCCCCCGGCCGTGGGCAGCAAGAGGTACCTGACCAACAAGGTGAGTGTCACCTGTCTGTGTCACCTGTGTCACCTGTCTGTGTCACCTGTGTCACCTGTCTGTGTCACCTGTCTGTGTCACCTGTGTGTCACCTGTGTCACCTGTGTCACCCCTGTGTGAGCCCATCCCCCAGCCGTGGGCAGCAAGAGGTACCTGACCAACAAGGTGAGGGACACACCTGTGTCACCTGTGTCACCTGTCACACCTGTGTCACCTCAATGTCACACCTGTGTCACCTGTGTCATCTGTGTTACCTCAATGTCACCCCATCCCCCGGCCGTGGGCAGCAAGAGGTACCTGACCAACAAGGTGAGGGACACACCTGTCTGTGTCACCTGTGTCACCTGTGTCACCTGTCTGTGTCACCTGTGTCACCTGTCACACCTGTCTGTGTTACCTGTGTTACCTCAATGTCACCTCTGTGTGAGCCCATCCCCCGGCCGTGGGCAGCAAGAGGTACCTGACCAACAAGGTGAGGGACACCTGTCTGTGTCACCTGTCTGTGTCACCTGTCTGTGTCACCTGTCTGTGTCACCTGTGTCACCTGTGTCACCTGTGTCACCTGTGTCACCTGTCTGTGTCACCTGAGTGTCACCTGTGTCACCTGTGTTACCTCAATGTCACCCCTGTGTGAGCCCAACCCCCGGCCGTGGGCAGCAAGAGGTACCTGACCAACAAGGTGAGGGACACACCTGGGGCACACCTGTGTCACCTGTGTCACCTGTGTCACCTGTCTGTATCACCTGTGTGTGTCACCCGTGTCACCTGTGTTACCTGTCTGTGTCACCTGTCTGTGTCACCTGTGTCACCTGTGTCACCCCTGTGTCACCTGTCTGTGTCACCTGTCTGTCACCCTGTGTGACTCCTGTGTCACCTCTCTGTCACCTCAGCATCGCCTCGGTGTCACCTGTGCCACCGGGCACCTGTGCCACCCCCACCCATGGCTCCTTTTATGTCCCCCCAATGTCCCCAGTGTCCCCAATGTCCCCTCTGTCCCCAATGTCCCCAACCCCCCCAATGTCCCCAATGTCCCCTCTGTCCCCAATGTCCCCAATGTCCACTCTGTCCCCAATGTCCCCAACCCCCCCAATGTCCCCAATGTCCACTCTGTCCCCAATGTCCCCAACCCCCCCAATGTCCCCAATGTCCCCAACACCCCCGCTGTCCCCAATGTCCCCTCTGTCCCCAATGTCCCCAACACCCCCGCTGTCCCCAATGTCCCCTCTGTCCCCAATGTCCCCAATGTCCCCAACCCTACCGCTGCCCCCAATGTCCCCAGTGTCCCCAGTGTCCCCAACCCCCTTGCTGTCCCCAATGTCCCCAATGTCCCCAATGTCCCCAGTGTCCCCAATGTCTCCACTGTCCCCAATGTCCCCAACGCCCCCAACACCCCCAATGTCCCCAACACCCTCAATGTCCCCAATATCCCCAACGTCCCCAACGTCCCCGATGTCCCCAATGTCCCCAATCCGCCCAATCCCCCCAATGTCCCCAATGTCCCCAATACCCCCAGTGTCCCCAGTGTCCCCAACCCTCCCGCTGTCCCCAATGTCCCCACTGTCCCCAATGTCCCCCCAATGTCCCCAAACCCCCCAACCCCCCGCTGTCCCAAATGTCCCCAATGTCCCCACTGTCCCCAACCCCCCCTCTGTCCTCAATCCCCCTCTGTCCCCAATGTCCCCAATCCCCCTCTGTCGCCACTGTCCCCACTGTCCCCTCTGTCCCCACTGTCCCTGCTGTCCCCAATGTCCCCAACCCCCCTGCTGTCCCCGCTGTCCCCCCTGTCCCCAATGTCCCCAATGTCCCCACTGTCCCCTCTGTCCCCAACCCCCCTGCTGTCCCTGCTGTCCCCAATGTCCCCTCTGTCCCCACTGTCCCCACTGTCCCCAATGTCCCCAGGTGGACCGCTCGGTGACAGGCCTGGTGGCGCAGCAGCAGTGCGTGGGTCCCCTGCACACGCCGCTGGCCGACGTGGCCGTGGTGGCCCTGTCCCCGTTTGGGGACACCGGCGCCGCCACCGCCATCGGCGAGCAGCCAATCAAGGGGCTGCTGGACCCCGCGGCCGGCGCGCGGCTGGCACTGGCAGAGGCCATCGCCAACCTGGTGTTCGCACGGGTGACACACCTCAAGGTGACACTGGGGACACTGGGGACATCGGGGGGGTTTGGGACATTGGGGACACTGGGGACATTGGGGACATTGGGGACATTGGGGACATGGGGCGCTGGCCGAGGCCATCACCAACCTGGTCTTCGCACGGGTGACACACCTCAAGGTGACACTGGGGACACTGGGGACATTGGGGGGGTTGGGGACATTGGGGACACTGGGGGGGTTGGGGACATTGGGGACATTGGGGGGGTTGGGGACATTGGGGACATTGGGGACACAGGGACATTGGGGACATTGGGGGTATTGGGACATTGGGGACACTGGGGACAGTGGGGACCTTGGGGACATTGGGGACAGTGGGGGGGTTTGGGACATTGGGGGGGTTGGGGACATTGGGGACATTGGGGACATGGAGGACACTGGGGACATTGGGGACATTGGGGACATTGAGGACACTGGGGACATTGGGGACATTGGGGACATTGGGGACAGTGGGGGGGTTTGGGACATTGGGGGGGTTTGGGACATTGGGGACATTGGGGACATTGGGGACATTGGGGACATCGGGGGTGTTTGGGACATTGGGGACATTGGGGACATTGGGGACATTGGGGACATTGGGGACATTGGGGGGGTTTGGGACATTGGGGACATTGGGGACATTGGGGACATTGGGGACATTGGGGGGGTTGGGGACATTGGGGACATTGGGGACATTGGGGACATTGGGGACATGGGGCGCTGGCCGAGGCCATCACCAACCTGGTGTTCGCACGGGTGACACACCTCAAGGTGACACTGGGGACACTGGGGACATTGGGGACATTGGAGGGCTTGGGGACAGTGGGGACATCGGGGACATTGGGGACATTGGGGACATTGTGGGGGTTTGGGACATTGGGGACATTGGGGACATTGGCGACACTGGGGACATTGGGGGGATTGGGGACATTGGGGGGGTTTGGGACATCGGGGACACTGGGGACATTGGGGACATTGGGGGGTTGGGGACATTGGGGACATTGGGGGGGTTGGGGACATTGTGGGCTGGGGGTGGCAGCAGGGGGAGGTGACAGGCGGTGACACTGACCTGTCCCCTCCCCCGTCTCTCTCTCTCTCTCTCTGTCCCCTTTGGCTGTGACAACTCCGGTGTCCCTCTGTGTGTCCCCAATGTCCCCAAACCCCCTCTGTCCCTATGTCCCCAATGTCCCCATCTCCCCTCTGTCCCCAATGTCCCCATGTCCCGTTGTTCCCCTGTGTCCCCAATGTCCCCATGTCCCCAATGTCCCCAATGTCCCCACTGTCCCCAATGCCCCCTCCGTACCCACTGTCCCCATGTCCCCTCTGTCCCCAAATGTCCCCGCTGTCCCCATGTCCCCAATCCCCCCACTGTCCCCAATGTCCCCAATCCCCTCTCTGTCCCCTCTGTCCCCAATGTCCCCTCTGTCCCCACTGTCCCCAATGTCCCTGCTGTCCCCAATCCCCCCAAATGTCCCCACTGTCCCCAATGTCTCCTCTGTCCCCTCTGTCCCCAATGTCCCCAATCCCCCCCTCTGACCCCAATGTCCCCAATCCCCTCTCTGTCCCCGATGTCCCCAATGTCCCCAATGTCCCCTCTGTCCCCTCTGTCCCCAATCTTCTCTCTGTCCCCAATCTCCTCTCTGTCCCCTCTGTCCCCAATTCCCCCAATGTCCCCAATCCCCCCTCTGTCCCCAATGTCCCCAATGTCCCCAATCCCCCCTCTATCCCCAATGTCCCCAATCCCCCCTCTATCCCCTCTGTCCCCTCTGTCCCCAAATGTCCCCAATGTCCCCAGGACGTCAAGTGCTCGGGCAATTGGATGTGGGGCTCCAAGCAGGGCGCCGAGGGCGGGGCGCTGGTGGCCGCGTGTGACGCGCTGGTGGTGGCCCTGCGCCACCTCGGGGTGGCCATTGATGGTGGCAAGGACTCACTGAGCATGGCGGCACGCGTGGGGACGGACACCGTGATGGCACCTGGTGACACTGGGGACACTGGGGACATTGGGGGGGCTGGGGACATTGGGGACAGTGGGGACAGAGGGGACATTGGGGACTCGCTGAGCATGGCGGCACGCGTGGGGACAGACACCGTGATGGCACCTGGTGACACTGGGGACATTGGGGACATCAGGGGGGTTGGGGACATTGGGGACAGTGGGGACATTGGGGGGGCTGGGGAGATTGGGGACATTGGGGACAGTGGGGACAGCAGGGGGATTGGGGACATTGGGGATATTGGGGACAGTGGGGACATTGGGGACATTGGGGACATTGGGGACATTGGGGGGATTGGGGACATTGGGGATATTGGGGACAGTGGGGACATTGGGGACATTGGGGACATTGGGGACTCGCTGAGCATGGCGGCCCGCGTGGGGACAGACACCGTGATGGCACCTGGTGACACTGGGGACACTGGGGACACTGGGGACAGTGGAGACATTGGGGACATTGGGGACATTGGGGGGATTGGGGACAGTGGGGACAGTGGGGACATTGGGGACTCGTTGAGCATGGCGGCCCGCGTGGGGACAGACACCGTGATGGCACCTGGTGACATTGGGGACACTGGGGACATTGGGGGGATTGGGGGGATTGGGGACACTGGGGACATTGGGGACATTGGGGGGATTGGGGACATTGGGGACTCGCTGAGCATTGCGGCACGCGTGGGGACAGACACCGTGATGGCACCTGGTGACACTGGGGACAGTGGGGACAGTGGGGACATCGGGGGGGCTGGGGGGATTGGGGACATTGGGGACACTGGGGACATTGGGGACTCGCTGAGCATGGCGGCACGCGTGGGGACAGACACCGTGATGGCACCTGGTGACACTGGGGACATTGGGGACAGTGGGGGGATTGGGGACATCGGGGACATTGGGGGGATTGGGGACATTGGGGACTCGCTGAGCATGGCGGCACGCGTGGGGACGGACACCGTGATGGCACCTGGTGACACTGGGGACATTGGGGACATTGGGGACAGTGGGGACATTGGGGACAGTGGGGACATTGGGGGGATTGGGGACATTGGGGACATTGGGGACAGTGGGAACATTGGGGGGATTGGGGACATTGGGGACATTGGGGGGATTGGGGACATTGGGGACATCGGGGGGGTTGGGGACATCGGGGACATTGGGGACATTGGGGACATTGGGGACTCGCTGAGCATGGCGGCACGCGTGGGGACGGACACCGTGATGGCACCTGGTGACACTGGGGACATTGGGGACATTGGGGGGGCTGGGGACATTGGGGACAGTGGGGGGATTGGGGACATTGGGGACACTGGGGACATTGGGGACAGTGGGGACAGTGGGGACATTGGGGACTCGCTGAACATGGCGGCACGCGTGGGGACAGACACCTGGTGACACTGGGGACATTGGGGACATTGGGGGGATTGGGGACATCAGGGGGTTGGGGACATTGGGGACATTGGGGACATTGGGGACATTGGGGACATTGGGGACACTGGGGACAGTGGGGACACTGGGGACATTGGGGACACTGGGGACACTGGGGACAGTGGGGACATTGGGGGATTGGGGACATTGGGGACAGTGGGGACATTGGGGACATTGGGGGATTGGGGACATTGGGGACAGTGGGGACTCGCTGAGCATGGCAGCGCGCGTGGGGACAGACACCGTGATGGCACCTGGAGACATTGGGGACAGTGGGGGGATTGGGGACACTGGGGACAGTGGGGACATTGGGGACATTGGGGACAGTGGGGACATTGGGGACATTGGGGGGGCTGGGGGGATTGGGGACATTGGGGACACTGGGGACATTGGGGACAGTGGGGACACTGGGGACATTGGGGGACTGGGGAGATTGGGGGGATTGGGGACATTGGGGACAGTGGGGACATTGGGGACATTGGGGACACTGGGGACACTGGGGGGACATTGGGGGGATTGGGGACAGTGGGGACATTGGGGACATTGGGGGCATTGGGGACATTGGGGACATTGGGGACATTGGGGACTCGCTGAGCATGGCGGCACGCGTGCGGACAGACACCGTGATGGCACCTGGTGACACTGGGGACATTGGGGACATTGGGGACAGTGGGGACATTGGGGACATTGGGGGGGCTGGGGACATTGGGGACATGGGGACACTGGGGACACTGGGGGACAGTGGGGACATTGGGGACAGAGGGGACATTGGGGACATTGGAGACACCCAGTGGCACTGAGGTGGCACTGAGGTGACACCCAGATGGCACTCAGGTGGCACTCAGGTGACACCCAGGTGTCCTTGCTGTCCCCAGGTGCCCTGGTGACACTCAGGTGACACCCAGGTGACACTCAGGTGACACTGAGGTGGCACTGAGGTGACCCCCGGTGTCCCCGCTGTCCCCAGGTGCCCTGGTGGCACTCAGGTGGCACTGAGGTGACTCTGAGGTGACATGGAGGTGGCACTGAGGTGACACTGAGGTGACACTCAGGTGACACCCAGGTGTCCCCGCTGTCCCCAGGTGCCCTGGTGGCACTCAGGTGGCACTCAGGTGACCCTCGCTGTCCCCGCTGTCCCCAGGTGCCCTGGTGATCTCGGCCTACGCCGTGTGCCCCGATGTCACCGCCACTGTCACCCCCGACCTCAAGTGTCCCAACGAGAGAGGTGAGGGACACCTGGGGACACCTGGGGACACCTGGGGACAGCTGGGGACACACCTGGGGACACACCTGGGGACACACCTGGGGACAGCTGGGGACACACCTGGGGACACACCTGGGGACACACCTGGGGACACACCTGGGGACACACCTGGGGACAGCTGGGGACACACCTGGGGACACCTGGGGACAGCTGGGGACATTGGGGACACACCTGGGGACACACCTGGGGACACACCTGGGGACACACCTGAGGACAGCTGGGGACAGCTGGGGACACCTGGGGACACCTGGGGACACACCTGGGGACACACCTGGGGACACACCTGGGGACAGCTGGGGACAGCTGGGGACACACCTGGGGACAGCTGGGGACAGCTGGGGACACCTGGGGACACCTGGGGACACACCTGGGGACACACCTGGGGACACACCTGGGGACACACCTGGGGACACCTGGGGACACACCTGGGGACACCTGGGGACAGCTGGGGACATTGGGGACACACCTGGGGACACACCTGGGGACACACCTGGGGACACACCTGGGGACAGCTGGGGACACACCTGGGGACACACCTGGGGACACACCTGGGGACGCACCTGGGGACAGCTGGGGACACCTGGGGACACCTGGGGACACCTGGGGACACACCTGGGGACACCTGGGGACAGCTGGGGACACACCTGGGGACAGCTGGGGACACCTGGGGACACTTTTGGGGCCATTTGGGGCCATTTTTGTCCCTTTTGGTACCAATTTTTCCCGGCTCTTTTGGGGCCATTTCTGGGTGGATTTTCCCCAATTTTTGGCTCCATTTTTGGGTCAAATTTCCCCATTTTTGGGTCCATTTTTGGGTGAATTTTCCCTATTTTTATCTCAATCTTTCCCCATTTTCCTCTCCATTTTTGGATGGATTCCCCCCAATTTTCACCTCCATTTTTGGGGGGATTTCCCCCATTTTTGGCCCCATTTTTGGGTTGATTTCCCCCATTTTTGGGTCAATTTTCCCCTCCATTTTTGGGTGGATTCCCCCCATTTTCCCCTCCATTTTTGGGTGGAATTCCCCAATTTTCAGCTCAATCTTTCTCCATTTTTGGCACCATTTTTGGGTTGATTTCCCCAATTTTTGGGTTCATTCCCCCATTTTCAGCTCCATTTATGGGTGGATTTTCCCCATTTTTACATCAATCTTTCTCTATATTTGGCTCTATTTTTGGGTCGATTTCCCCCATTTTTAGCTCAACCTTTCTCCATTTTCAGCTCCATTTTTGGGTGGTTTTCCCTGATTTTTGATGCATTTTCCCCATTTTTAGCTCAATTTTCCTCTATTTTTAGCTTAGTTTTTGGCTGGATTTCCCCCATTTTTGGCTCCATTTTTGGGTGGATTCTCCCCCATTTCCCCCTCCATTTTTGGGTGGATTTCCCCCATTTTTGG
>NW_028167457.1:0-53721 GCF_963513975.1 Fringilla coelebs | reverse complement strand
GGGGGGGTGAGAAATGGGGATTTTGGGGTGAAAAATGAGGATTTTGGGGCTTTTGGGGCGAAAAAACGGCGATTTTGGGTGGAAAAATGGGGATTTTAGGGCAAAAAAAGGCAAATATTCAGGAGGAAAATGGCAATTTTGGGGTGAAAAACGAGGATTTTGGGGCCTTTGGGGTAAAAAAAGGTCGATTTTGGGTTGAAAAATGGCAATTTTAGGGCAAAAAAATGGCAAATATTCGGGAGGAAAATGGCAATTTTGGGGTTAAAAACGGTGGGTTTGGGGTGGAAAAGGGGAATTTGTGGCAAGAAATGGCAATTTTGGGGTGAAAAACGAGGATTTTGGGGCATTTTGGGTGAAAAAAAGGCGATTTTGGGTTGAAAAATGGGGATTTTAGGGCAAAAAATGGCAAATATTCGGGAGGAAAATGGCAATTTTGGGGTTAAAAATTGAGGGTTTGGGGTGGAAAATGGGAAATTTGTGGCAGGAAATGGCAATTTTGGGGTGAAAAATGGGGATTTTGGGGTTTTTGGGGGTGAAAAAAGGTCGATTTTGGGGTGAGATATGGGGATTTTAGGGCAAAAAAATGGCAAATATTCGGGAGAAAAATGGCAATTTTGGGGTTAAAAATTGAGGGTTTGGGGGGGAAAACGGGGAATTTGGGGTGAGAAATGGGGATTTTGGGGTGAAAAATGAGGATTTTGGGGCATTTTGGGTGAAAAAAAGGCGATTTTGGGTCAAGAAATGGGGATTTTAGGGGCAAAAAAAGGCAAATATTTGGGAGGAAAATGGCAATTTTGGGGTTAAAAATGAGGATTTTGGGGTGAGAAATGCGGATTTTGGGGTGAGAAATGGGGATTTTGGGGTGAGAAATGGAAATTTTGGGGTGGAAAATGGGGATTTTGGGGTGAGAAATGGGGATTTTGGGGCACTTTGGGCGAAAAAACGGCGATTTTGGGTCAAAAAATGGCGATTTTAGGGCAAAAAAGGGCAAATATTTGGGAGAAAAATGGCAATTTTGGGGTTAAAAATGGGGATTTCAGGGTGGAAAATGGGGAATTTGTGGCAAGAAATGGCAATTTTGGGGTGAAAAATGGGGATTTTGGGGCACTTTGGGTGAAAAAATGGAAATTTTGGGTGGAAAAATGGCGATTTTAGGGCAAAAAAAGGCAAATATTCGGGAGGAAAATGGCAATTTTTGGGGTAAAAATGAGGATTTTGGGGTGAGAAATGGGGGTTTTGGGGTGAAAAATGAGGATTTTGGGGCTTTTGGGGTGAAAAAACGGCGATTTTGGGTGGAAAAATGGCGATTTTAGGGCAAAAAAAGGCAAAAATTCGGGTTGGAAAATGGCAAGTTTGGGGTTAAAAACGGAGGGTTTGGGGTGGAAAATGGGGAATTTGTGGCAAGAAATGGCAATTTTGGGGTGAAAAATGGGGATTTTGGGGCATTTTGGGCAAAAAAACGGCGATTTTGGGTGGAAAAATGGGGATTGTAGGGCAAAAAAAGGCAATATTTGGGAGGAAAATGGGGATTTTGGGGTGAGAAATGGGGATTTTGGGGTGAGAAATGGGGATTTTGGGGTGAGAAATGAGGATTTTAGGGCACTTTGGGCGAAAAAACAGCGATTTTGGGTCAAGAAATGGCGATTTTAGGGGAAAAAAGGCAAAAATTCGGGAGGAAAATGGGGATTTTGGGGTGAGAAATGGGGATTTTGGGGCTGTCTGGGGCCGTTTGCCCCGCCCTGGACACGCCCCGGAGCCTGGAGAGCGCCTTCAACGTCACCCAGCAGCTGCTCCAAGGTTTGGGGTGAAAAACGGCGATTTTGGGGCACTTTGGGTGAAAAAACGGCGATTTTGGGTTGAAAAATGGGGATTTTAGGGCAAAAAATGGCAAATATTCGGGAGGAAAATGGCAATTTTGGGGTTAAAAACGGAGGGTTTGGGGTGGAAAATGAGGAATTTGTGGCAGGAAATGGCAAGTTTGGGGTGAAAAATGGGGATTTTGGGGCACTTTGGGCGAAAAAACGGCGATTTTGGGTTGAGAAATGGCAATTTTAGGGCAAAAAAAGGCAAATATTTGGGAGGAAAATGGGGATTTTGGGGTGAGAAATGGGGAATTTGGGGTGAGAAATGAGGATTTTGGGGCACTTTGGGCGAAAAAATGGAAATTTTGGGTTGAAAAATGGCGATTTTAGGGAAAAAAAGGGCAAATATTTGGGAGAAAAATGGCAATTTTGGGGTTAAAATGGAGGGTTTGGGGTGAGAAATGGGGAATTTGGGGTGAGAAATGGCAATTTTGGGGTGAAAAATGGGGATTTTGGGGTGAAAAAACGGTGATTTTGGGGTGAAAAATGGGGATTTTAGGGCAAAAAAAGGCAAATATTCGGGAGGAAAATGGCAATTTTGGGGTTAAAAATTGAGGGTTTGGGGTTAAAAATGAGGATTTTGGGGTGAGAAATGGGGATTTTGGGGTGAAAAATCCGGATTTTGGGGCTTTTGGGGTGAAAAAGAGGTGATTTTGGGTTGAAAAATGGCGATTTTAGGGCAAAAAAAGGCAAATATTCGGGAGGAAAATGGCAATTTTGGGGTTAAAAAATGAGGAGTTTGGGGGGGAAATGGGGAATTTGGGGTGAGAAATGGCAATTTTGGGGTGAAAAATGAGGATTTTGGGGCACTTTGGGTGAAAAAACGGCGATTTTGGGTTGAAAAATGGGGATTGTAGGGCAAAAAAAGGCAAATATTCGGGAGGAAAATGGCAATTTTGGGGTGAGAAATGGGGAATTTGGGGTGAAAAATGAGGATTTGGGGGCTTTTGGGGTGAAAAAATGGCGATTTTGGGTTGAAAAATGGCGATTTTAGGGAAAAAAAGGGCAAATATTCGGGAGAAAAATGGCAATTTTAGAGTGAAAAATGAGGATTTTGGGGTGAGAAATGGGGATTTTGGGGTGAGAAATGGCAATTTTGGGGTGAAAAATGGGGATTTTGGGGCTTTTGGGGTGAAAAAACGGCAATTTTGGGTCAAGAAATGGGGATTTTAGGGGAAAAAATGGCAATTATTCGGGAGGAAAATGGCAATTTTGGGGTTAAAAATTGAGGGTTTGGGGTGGAAAGTGGGGAATTTGTGGCAGGAAATGGCAATTTTGGGGTGAAAAATGGGGATTTTGGGGTTTTTGGGGTGAAAAAAGGTCGATTTTGGGGTGAGATATGGGGATTTTAGGGCAAAAAAATGGCAAATATTCGGGAGAAAAATGCCAATTTTGGGGTTAAAAACGGAGGGTTTGGGGTGGAGAATGGGAAATTTGTGGCGAGAAATGGCAATTTTGGGGTGAAAAATGGCGATTTTAGGGCAAAAAATGGCCAAAAAATGGGGATTTTTGGTCAAAAAATGGCGATTTTAGGGCAAAAAAGGCAAATATTCGGGAGAAAAATGGCAATTTTGGGGTAAAAAATGAGGATTTTGGGGTGAGACATGGGGATTTTGGGGTGAAAAATGAGGATTTTGGGGCATTTTGGGTGAAAAAAATGGCGATTTTTGGTCAAAAGATGGCAATTTTAGGGCAAAAAAAGGCAAATATTCGGGAGGAAAATGGCAATTTTAGGGTTAAAAATGAGGATTTTGGGGTGAGATATGGGGATTTTAGGGCAAAAAAAGGCAAATATTTGGGAGGAAAATGGGGATTTTGGGGTGAGAAATGGGGATTTTGGGGTGAGAAATGGGGATTTTGGGGTGAGAAATGAGGATTTTGGGGTGAGAAATGGGGATTTTGGGGTGAGAAATGGGGATTTTGGGGTGAGAAATGGGGATTTTGGGGTGGGAAATGGGGATTTTGGGGTGAGAATTGGGGATTTTGGGGCTGTCCGGGGCCGTTTGCCCCGCCCTGGACACGCCCCGGAGCCTGGAGAGCGCCTTCAACGTCACCCAGCAGCTGCTCCAAGGTTTGGGGTGAAAAACGGGGATTTTGGGGCACTTTGGGCGAAAAAACGGCGATTTTTGGTGGAAAAATGGCGATTTTAGGGCAAAAAAAGGCAAATATTCAGGAGGAAAATGGGGATTTTGGGGTGGAAAATGGGGATTTTTGGGTGAGACATGAGGATTTTGGGGTGAGAAATGGGGATTTTGGGGTGAAAAATGAGGAGTTTGGGGCATTTTGGGTGAAAAAATGGCGATTTTTGGTCAAAGATGGCATTTTTAGGGCAAAAAATGGCAATTATTCGGGAGGAAAATGGCAAGTTTGGGGTTAAAAACGGAGGGTTTGGGGTGGAAAATGGGGAATTTGTGGCAAGAAATGGCAATTTTGGGGTGAAAAATGGGGATTTTGGGGCACTTTGGGTGAAAAAACGGAGATTTTGGGGCACTTTGGGCGAAAAAATGGAAATTTTGGGTTGAAAATGGCAATTTTGGGGCAAAAAAATGGCAAATATTTGGGAGAAAAATGGCAAATTTGGGCTTAAAAATGAGGATTTTGGGGTGAGAAATGGGGATTTTAGGGCAAAAAAAGGCAAATATTTGGGAGGAAAATGGGGATTTTGGGGTAAGAAATGGGGATTTTGGGGTGGGAAATGAGGATTTTGGGGTGAGAAATGGGGATTTTGGGGTGGAAATGAGGATTTTGGGGTGAGAAATGGGGATTTTGGGGTGGGAAATGGGGATTTTGGGGTGAGAAATGGGGATTTTGGGGTGAGAAATGGGGATTTTTGGGGGGGAAATAAAGGGGGATTTTAGGGGGGAAAAAGGCGATTTTGGGGTGAAAAACCGCGATTTTGGGGGGGGGGGAAAGGGGGATTTTAGGGGGGAAACCCAGCGATTTTGGGGTGAAAAATGGGGATTTTGGGGGGGAAAAAAATTGGGGATTTTAGAGGGAAAAAGGGTGATTTTGGGGGGGAAAAAAAAGGAGGATTTTAGGGGGAAACCCAGCGATTTTGGGGTGGAAAATGGGGATTTTGGGGGGAAAAAATGGGGATTTTAGAGGGGAAAAGGGCGATTTTGGGGTGAAAAATGGCGATTTGGGGACGTTTGGGGACCCTGAGGTGACATTTGGTGTCCCTGAGGTGACATTCGGTGACCCAAGATGACCCTGAGGTGACATTTGGTGACCCTGGGTGACATTTGGTGACCCCAAGGTGACATTTGGTGACCCTTGGGTGGCACTTGGTGACCTTGAGGTGGCTCAGAGGTCACCTTGGGGGACTCTGGGTGACATTTGGTGACCCTGGGTGACATTTGGTGACCTAAAATGACCCTGGGTGACATTTGGTGACCCTGAGGTGACATTTGGTGACCCCGAGGTGACATTTGGTGACCCTGAGGTGACATTTGGTGACCCCGAGGTGACATTTGGTGACACTGAGGTGACATTTGGTGACCCCGACATGACATTTGGTGAGCCAAGGTGACCCCAAGGTGACATTTGGTGACCCCGAGGTGACATTTGGTGACCCTGAGGTGACATTTGGTGACCCCGACGTGACATTTGGTGAGCCAAGGTGACCCCAAGGTGACATTTGGTGGCCCTGAGGTGACATTTGGTGACTCAAGAGGACCCCGAGGTGACATTTGCTGACCCCTGGGTGACACTTGGTGACCCTGAGGTGACATTTGGTGACCCTGAGGTGACATTTGGTGACTCTTGGGTGGCACTTGGTGACCCCCAGGTGACATTTGGTGACCCTTGGGTGGCACTTGGTGACCTTGAGGTGGCTCAGAGGTCACCTTGGGGGACTGTGGGTGACACTTGGTGACCCTGGGTGACATTTGGTGACCTAAGATGACCCTGAGGTGTCATTTGGTGACACTGAGGTGACATTTGGTGACCTAAAATGACCCTGAGGTGACATTTGGTGACCCCGAGGTGACATTTGGTGGCCCTGAGGTGACATTTGGTGGCCCCAAGGTGACCCTGGGTGACATTTGGTGACCCTGAGGTGACTTTTGGTGGCCCTGGGTGACATTTGGTGACCCTGAGGTGACTTTTGATGACCCTGAGGTGACATTTGGTGACCCAAGGTGACCCCGAGGTGACATTTGGTGACCCCGAGGTGACATTTGGTGACCCCGAGGTGACCCCGAGGTGACATTTGGTGACCCCGAGGTGACATTTGGTGACCCCGAGGTGACATTTGGTGACCCTGAGGTGACATTTGATGACCCTGAGGTGACATTTGGTGACCCTGAGGTGACATTTGGTGGCCCCAAGGTGACATTTGGTGGCCCTGAGGTGACATTTGGTGGCCCCAAGGTGACATTTGGTGGCCCTGAGGTGACATTTGGTGGCCCTGAGGTGACATTTGATGACCCCGAGGTGACCTTGGGGGACTCTGGGTGACATTTGATGACCCTGAGGTGACATTTCCTGACCTTAGGTGACATTTTCTGGCCCCAAGGTGACATTTGGTGACCCCGACGTGACATTTGGTGACCCTAGGTGACATTTCCTGACCCTGAGGTGACCCCGGGTGACCCTGAGGTGACACTTGGTGACCCCGAGGTGACATTTCCTGACCTTAGGTGACATTTCCTGTCCCCGAGGTGACCCCGGGTGACCCCGGGTGACCCTTGGTGGCACTCTGTGTGTCCCCAGAGCGTGTCCTGACGGCGGGCCACGACGTCAGCGACGGTGGCCTGCTGGGCTGCGTGCTGGAGATGGCCTTCGCTGGCAACTGCGGTGTCACCGTCACCGTCCCCGCGCCGCCACCTGGTGTCACACGTCAGTGTCCCCAATGTCCCCAGTGTCCCCAGTGTCCCCAATGTCCCCAGTGTCCCCAGTGTCCCCAATGTCCCTGCCTTCGCTGGCAACTGCGGTGTCACCGTCACCGTCCCCGCGCCACCGCCCGGTGTCACACGTTAGTGACAATGGTGTCCCCAATGTCCTCAGTGTCCCCAATGTCCCCAGTGTCCCCAATGTCCCCAATGTCCCCAGTGTCCCTGCCTTCGCTGGCAACTGCGGTGTCACCGTCACCGTCCCCGCGCCACCACCCGGTGTCACACGTCAGTGTCAGCGCTGTCCCCAGTGTCCCCAGTGTCCCCAGTGTCCCCAATGTCCCCAATGTCCCCAATGTCCCCAGTGTCCCTGCCTTCGCTGGCAACTGCGGTGTCACCGTCACCGTCCCCGCGCCGCCGCCCGGTGTCACACGTTAGTGTCCCCAATGTCCCCAGTGTCCCCAACCCCCCCAATGTCCCCAATGTCCCCAATGTCCCCAGTGTCCCCAATGTCCCTGCCTTCGCTGGCAACTGCGGTGTCACCGTCACCGTCCCCGCGCCGCCGCCCGGTGTCACACGTCAGTGTCCCCAATGTCCCCAGTGTCCCCAGTGTCCCCAGTGTCCCTGCCTTCGCTGGCAACTGCGGTGTCACCGTCACCGTCCCCGCGCCGCCACCCGGTGTCACACGTCAGTGACAACGCTGTCCCCAGTGTCCCCAACCCCCCCAATGTCCCCAATGTCCCCAATGTCCCCAGTGTCCCCAGTGTCCCCAATGTCCCTGCCTTCGCTGGCAACTGCGGTGTCACCGTCACCGTCCCTGCGCCGCCACCCGGTGTCACACGTCAGTGTCCCCAACCCCCCCAATGTCCCCAATGTCCCCAGTGTCCCCAGTGTCCCCAATGTCCCCAATGTCCCCACTGTCCCTGCCTTCGCTGGCAACTGCGGTGTCACCGTCACCGTCCCTGCGCCGCCACCCGGTGTCACACGTCAGTGTCCCCAACCCCCCCAATGTCCCCAATGTCCCCAGTGTCCCCAGTGTCCCAATGTCCCCAATGTCCCCAGTGTCCCCAGTGTCCCAATGTCCCCAATGTCCCCAATGTCCCCAGTGTCCCCAATGTCCCCAGTGTCCCCAATGTCCCTGCCTTCGCCGGCAAATGCGGTGTCACCGTCACCGTCCCCGCGCCACCGCCCGGTGTCACACGTCAGTGTCCCCAATGTCCCCAGTGTCCCCAGTGTCCCCAATGTTCCCAATGTCCCCAATGTCCCCAATCTCCTCAATGTCCCCAGTGTCCCCAGTGTCCCCAATGTCCCCAGTGTCCCTGCCTTCGCTGGCAACTGCGGTGTCACCGTCACCGTCCCCGCGCCACCGCCCGGTGTCACACGTCAGTGTCCCCATTGTCCCCAACCCCCCCAATCTCCTCAGTGACCCCAATGTCCCCGATGTCCCCAATGTCCCCGATGTCCCCAACATCCCCAATGTCCCCATGTCCCCAATGTCCCCAATGTCCCCTCACTGTCCCCATTGGTGTCCCCAGCGCTGGCCCTGCTCTTTGCCGAGGAGCCCGCCCTGCTGCTCGAGGTCCCCAATGTCCCCAATGTCCCCAATGTCCCCAGTCCCCCCAATGTCCCCAATGTCCCCAATGTCCCCAATGTCCCCAGTGTCCCCAGTGTCCCCAATGTCCCCAATGTCCCCAATGTCCCCAGCGCTGGCCCTGCTCTTTGCCGAGGAGCCCGCCCTGCTGCTCGAGGTCCCCGATGTCCCCAATGTCCCCAATGTCCCCAATGTCCCCAACCCCCCCAATGTCCCCAATGTCTCCAATGTCCCCAATGTCCCCAATGTCCCCACTGTCCCCAATGTCCCCAATGTCCCCAATGTCCCCAATCCCCCCACTGTCCCCAATCCCCCCAATCCCCCCAATGTCCCCAATGTCCCCACTGTCCCCAATGTCCCCAATGTCCCCAATGTCCCCAGCGCTGGCCCTGCTCTTTGCCGAGGAGCCCGCCCTGCTGCTCGAGGTCCCCAATGTCCCCAATCCCCCCACTGTCCCCAATGTCCCCAATGTCCCCAATGTCCCCAGCGCTGGCCCTGCTCTTTGCCGAGGAGCCGACCCTGCTGCTCGAGGTCCCCAATGTCCCCACTGTCCCCAATGTCCCCACTGTCCCCAATGTCCCCACTGTCCCCAACCCCCCCAATGTCCCCAATGTCCCCAGTGTCCCCAACCCCCCCAGTGTCCCCAATGTCCCCAATGTCCCAAATCCCCCCAACCCCCCCAGTGTCCCCAATCCCCCCAATGTCCCCAACACCCCCAATGTCCCCACTGTCCCCAATGTCCCCATTGGTGTCCCCAGCGCTGGCCCTGCTCTTTGCCGAGGAGCCCGCCCTGCTGCTCGAGGTCCCCAATGTCCCCAATGTCCCCAATGTCCCCAACCCCCCCACTGTCCCCAATATCCCCAACGCCCCCAATGTCCCCAACCCCCCCAATGTCCCCAATGTCCCCAATGTCCCCTGTGTGTCCCCACCCAGCGCTGGCCCTGCTCTTTGCCGAGGAGCCCGCCCTGCTGCTCGAGGTCCCCAAGGTCCCCAATGTCCCCAATGTCCCCAATCCCCCCAATGTCCCCAGTGTCCCCACTGTCCCCAATGTCCCCAGTGTCCCCAGTGTCCCCAGTGTCCCCTGTGTGTCCCCACCCAGCGCTGGCCCTGCTCTTTGCCGAGGAGCCCGCCCTGCTCCTCGAGGTCCCCAATGTCCCCACTGTCCCCAATGTCCCCAATGTCCCCAATCCCCCCAATGTCCCCAGTGTCCCCACTGTCCCCAATGTCCCCTGTGTCCCCAGTGTCCCCTGTGTGTCCCCACCCAGCGCTGGCCCTGCTCTTTGCCGAGGAGCCCGCCCTGCTGCTCGAGGTCCCCAATGTCCCCACTGTCCCCAATGTCCCCAACGTCCCCAATGTCCCCAACCCCCCCAATGTCCCCAATGTCCCCAATGTCCCCAATGTCCCCAATCCCCCCAATGTCCCCAGTGTCCCCAATGTCCCCAATGTCCCCAATGTCCCCATTGCTGTCCCCACCCAGCGCTGGCCCTGCTCTTTGCCGAGGAGCCCGCCCTGCTGCTCGAGGTCCCCAATGTCCCCAATGTCCCCAATGTCCCCACTGTCCCCAATGTCCCCAATGTCCCCAATGTCCCCACTGTCCCCAACCCCCCCAATGTCCCCAGTGTCCCCAATGTCCCCAATGTCCCCACTGTCCCCAATCCCCCCAATGTCCCCAATGTCCCCAACCCCCCCAATGTCCCCAATGTCCCCAATGTCCCCACTGTCCCCAACCCCCCCAATGTCCCCAGTGTCCCCAATGTCCCCAATGTCCCCACTGTCCCCAATCCCCCCAATGTCCCCAATGTCCCCAATGTCCCCAATGTCCCCAATGTCCCCACTGTCCCCACTGTCCCCAACCCCCCCAATGTCCCCACTGTCCCCAACGTCCCCAATGTCCCCAGTGTCCCCAATGTCCCCAATGTCCCCAATGTCCCCACTGTCCCCAATCCCCCCAATGTCCCCAATGTCCCCAATCCCCCCAATGTCCCCAATGTCCCCACTGTCCCCACTGTCCCCAATGTCCCCAATGTCCCCACTGTCCCCAATGTCCCCAATGTCCCCAATGTCCCCAATATCCCCAATGTCCCCACTGTCCCCAATGTCCCCAATGTCCCCTGTGTGTCCCCACCCAGCGCTGGCCCTGCTCTTTGCTGAGGAGCCCGCCCTGCTCCTCGAGGTCCCCAATGTCCCCACTGTCCCCAATGTCCCCAATGTCCCCACTGTCCCCACTGTCCCCAATGTCCCCAATGTCCCCTGTGTGTCCCCACCCAGCGCTGGCCCTGCTCTTTGCTGAGGAGCCCACCCTGCTGCTCGAGGTCCCCAACGTCCCCAATGTCCCCAATCCCCCCAATGTCCCCAATGTCCCCAATGTCCCCAGTGTCCCCAATGTCCCCAATGTCCCCAATGTCCCCTCACTGTCCCCATTGGTGTCCCCACCCAGCGCTGGCCCTGCTCTTTGCCGAGGAGCCCGCCCTGCTCCTCGAGGTCCCCAATGTCCCCACTGTCCCCAATCCCCCCAATGTCCCCAACACCCACAATGTCCCCAATGTCCCCACTGTCCCCAATGTCCCCAATGTCCCCAATGTCCCCATTGCTGTCCCCACCCAGCGCTGGCCCTGCTCTTTGCCGAGGAGCCCGCCCTGCTGCTCGAGGTCCCCAATGTCCCCAACACCCCCAATGTCCCCAATGTCCCCAATGTCCCCAATGTCCCCAATGTCCCCAACACCCCCAATGTCCCCAATGTCCCCAATGTCCCCAATGTCCCCAACACCCACAATGTCCCCAATGTCCCCAATGTCCCCAATGTCCCCAATGTCCCCTCACTGTCCCCAGTGTCCCCACCCAGCGCTGGCCCTGCTCTTTGCCGAGGAGCCCGCCCTGCTCCTCGAGGTCCCCAATGTCCCCAACCCCCCCAATGTCCCCACTGTCCCCAATGTCCCCAATGTCCCCAATGTCCCCAACCCCCCCACTGTCCCCAATGTCCCCAATGTCCCCAATGTCCCCAATGTCCCCTGTGTGTCCCCACCCAGCGCTGGCCCTGCTCTTTGCCGAGGAGCCCGCCCTGCTCCTCGAGGTCCCGGCCGCCGCCGCTGTCCCCGTGTGCCGCCGCTACCAGGACGCCGGTGTCACCTGTGTCCCCATCGGCCACAGCGGCCCCTACGGACCCCGCGCCATGGTCAGGGGACAGCGGGGACATTGGGGACACTGGGGGGGTGGGGATACTGGGGGGACATTGGGGACATTGGGGACATTGGGGGGGTTGGGGACATTGGGGACATTGGGGGGGTTGGGGACATTGGGGACATTGGGGGGATTGGAGATATTGGGGACATTTGGAGACATTGGGGACCTTGGGGGGACACTGGGGACACTGGGGACATTGGGGACATTGGGGACATTGGGGGATTGGGGACAGTGGGGACATTTGGGGGACATTTGGGGACATTTGGGAGGACTGCGGACATTGGGGGACATTTGGGGACATTGGGGACATTGGCGGGATTGGGGACATTGGTGACATTGAGGACATCAAGGACCTTGGGGACATCAGGGGGACTTGGGGGGGTTGAGGGGATTGAGGACATCAAGGACCTTGGGGACATTGGGGACAGCAGGGACAGGGGGACATTGAGGGGCTTTGGGGACATTGGGGACAGCAGGGACAGGGGGACATTTGGGGCTTGGGGACATTGGGGACAGCAGGGACAGGGGGACATTTGGGGCTTGGGGACATTGAGGGGCTTTGGGGACATTGGGGACATCCAGGACATCAAGGACCTTGGGGACATCAGGGACAGAGGGTCATTTGGGTTGGGGACATTGGGGGGCTTTGGGGACATTGGGGACATCCAGGACATGAAGGACCTTGGGGACATCAGGGACAGAGGGTCATTTGGGGTTGGGGACATTGGGGGGGGGTTGGGGACAGGGGACAGGGGGTGGCTGTGTCCCCTGGGGTGGGCAGTGGTGGCTTTTTTCGGTGTGGCTGTCCCCATTGTCCCTCGATGTCCCCGTTGTCCCCCTGTCCTTGTGTCCCTCAGTGTCCCCATTGTCCCTCGATGTCCCCATTGTCCCCCTGTCCTTGTGTCCCTCAGTGTCCCCTTGTCCTTGTGTCCCTCAGTGTCCCCTCAGTGTCCCCTCAGTGTCCCCTCAGTGTCCCCTCAGTGTCCCCGTGTCTTAAGTGTTCCTCAGCAGGTGACAGTGGCTCTGCCACCATCTCCCTGTGTCACCCTGTCCTTGTCCCCAATGTCCCCAATGTCCCTGATGTCCCCAATGTCCCCATTGTCCCCAATGCCCTCAATGTCCCCATTGTCCCTCAATGTCTCTGATGTCCCCAGTGTCCCAGATGTCCCCAATGTCCCCAGTGTCCCCAATGTCCCCAATACCCCCAATGTCCCCAATGTCCCCCCAATGTCCCCAGTGTCCCCAGTGTCCCCAGTGTCCCTGATGTTCTCCAGGTCCTCGATGTCCTCATGTCCCAATGGCACCATTGCAATGTCCCATACCTCAGTGTCCCCAATGTCCCCAATGTCCCCGATGTCCCCAATGTCCCCAATGTCCCCAACGCTGTCCCCACAGGTGACAGTGTCCGTGGGTGGCCAGGAGGTGCTGGCAGAGCCCGTGGGTGACCTGAGGGCGCTCTGGGAGCAGACGAGTCCCTGTCCCTCAGTGTCCCCAATGTCCCCAATCCCCCCAATACCCCCAATCCCTCTGATGTCCCCAATGTCCCCGATGTCCCCGATGTCCCCACAGGTGACAGTGGCCGTGGGTGGCCAGGAGGTGCTGGCAGAGCCCGTGGGTGACCTGAGGGCGCTCTGGGAGCAGACGAGTCCCTGTCCCTCAGTGTCCCCAGTGTCCCCAATCCCCGCAATGCCCCCAATGTCCCCAATGTCCCCGATGTCCCCAATGTCCCCAACGCTGTCCCCACAGGTGACAGTGGCCGTGGGTGGCCAGGAGGTGCTGGCAGAGCCCGTGGGTGACCTGAGGGCGCTCTGGGAGCAGACGAGTCCCTGTCCCTCAGTGTCCCCAAACCCCAGTGCCACCATTCCCATGCCCCATATCTCAGTACCACCGATGTCCCCAATGTCCCCAACGATGTCCCCACAGGTGACAGTGTCCGTGGGTGGCCAGGAGGTGCTGGCAGAGCCCGTGGGTGACCTGAGGGCGCTCTGGGAGCAGACGAGTCCCTGTCCCTCAGTGTCCCCAAACCTCAGTGCCACCATTCCAATGCCCCATATCTCAATGTCCCAAATGTCCCCAATGTTCCCAATGTCCCCAATGTCCCCAATGTCCCCAATGTCCCCAATGTCCCCAATGTCCCTGATGCCCTCAAGGTGTCCCCAATGTCCCCAGTGTCCCCAGTGTCCCTGATATTCTCCAGGTCCTCGATGTCCTCATGTCGCAATGCCACCATTCCAATGTCCCGTATCTCAACGTCCCCAATGTCCCCGATGTCCCCAATGCTGTCCCCACAGGTGACAGTGTCCGTGGGTGCCCAGGAGGTGCTGGCAGAGCCCGTGGGTGACCTGAGGGCGCTCTGGGAGCAGACGAGTCCCTGTCCCTCAGTGTCCCCAAACTTCAGTGCCACCATTCCCATGCCCCGTATCCCAATGTCCCCAATGTCCCCAATGTCCCCAATGTCCCAGATGTCCCCAAGGTGTCCTCAATGTCCCCAGTGTCCCCAATGTCCCTGATGTTCTCCAGGTCCTCGGTGTCCCTCAATGTCCCAATGGCACCATTCCAATGCCCCGGATCCCAACGCCCCCAATGTCCCTGATGTCCCCAATCCCTCTGATCTCCCCAATGTCCCCAATGTCCCCAATGTCCCCAACGCTGTCCCCACAGGTGACAGTGTCCGTGGGTGGCCAGGAGGTGCTGGCAGAGCCCGTGGGTGACCTGAGGGCGCTCTGGGAGCAGACGAGTCCCTGTCCCTCAGTGTCCCCAATGTCCCCAATGTCCCCGATGTCCCCGATGTCCCCGATGTCCCCAATGTCCCCAATGTCCCCAACGATGTCCCCACAGGTGACAGTGTCCGTGGGTGGCCAGGAGGTGCTGGCAGAGCCCGTGGGTGACCTGAGGGCGCTCTGGGAGCAGACGAGTCCCTGTCCCTCAGTGTCCCCAAACCCCAGTGCCACCATTGCAATGCCCCATATCTCAGTACCCCCGATGTCCCCAATGTCCCCAACGATGTCCCCACAGGTGACAGTGGCCGTGGGTGGCCAGGAGGTGCTGGCAGAGCCCGTGGGTGACCTCGGCGCTCTGGGAGCAGACGAGTCCCTGTCCCTCAGTGTCCCCAATGTCCCCAGTGCCACCATTCCAATGCCCCATATCCCAATGCCCCCAATGCCCCCAATGTCCCCAATGTCCCCAATGTCCCTGATGTCCCCAAGGTGTCCCCAATGCCCCCAGTGTCCCCAGTGTCCCCAATGCCCCCAAGGTGTCCCTAATGTCCTCGATGTTCTCCAGGTCCTTGATGTCCTCATGTCCCAGTGTCACCATTCCAATGTCCCGTATCCCAACGCACCCAATGTCCCCGATGTCCCCAATGTCCCCAATGTCCCCAACGCTGTCCCCACAGGTGACAGTGGCCGTGGGTGGCCAGGAGGTGCTGGCAGAGCCCGTGGGTGACCTGAGGGCGCTCTGGGAGCAGACGAGTCCCTGTCCCTCAGTGTCCCCAATGTCCCCAATGTCCCCAATGTCCCCGATGTCCCCAATGTCCCCAATGTCCCCAATGCTGTCCCCACAGGTGACAGTGTCCGTGGGTGGCCAGGAGGTGCTGGCAGAGCCCGTGGGTGACCTGAGGGCGCTCTGGGAGCAGACGAGTCCCTGTCCCTCAGTGTCCCCAAACCCCAGTGCCACCATTCCAATGCCCCATATCTCAGTACCCCTGATGTCCCCAATGTCCCCAACGATGTCCCCACAGGTGACAGTGTCCGTGGGTGGCCAGGAGGTGCTGGCAGAGCCCGTGGGTGACCTGAGGGCGCTCTGGGAGCAGACCAGTTTCCGGCTGGAGCGGCTGCAGGCGGCGCCGGCCTGCGTGGAGCAGGAGGAGCAGGACCTGGCCCAGCGCTGGGGACCCGAGCTCAGCGTCACCTTCCAGGACGGGCAGGGGACAGCGCTGGCACCGAGCATGGGTGGGGACATGGGGACATTGGGGACATTGGGGACAGCGCTGGCACCGAGCATGGGTGGGGACATTGGGGACAGAGGGGACAGTGGGGACAGTGGGGACATTGGGGACAGTGGGGACATTGGGGACAGTGGGGACACTGGGGACAGTGGGGACAGCGGGGACAGTGGGGACAGAGGGGACAGCGCTGGCACCGAGCATGGGTGGGGACATTGGGGACAGAGGGGACAGCGGGGACAGCGCTGGCACCGAGCATGGGTGGGGACACGGGGACAGAGGGGACAGTGGGGACAGTGGGGACAGAGGGGACATTGTGGGCACGGGGACAGAGGGGACACAGGGACAGAGGGGACAGCGCTGGCACCGAGCATGGGTGGGGACACGGGGACATTGGGGACATTGGGGACAGAGGGGACAGCGCTGGCACCGAGCATGGGTGGGGACATTGGGGACAGTGGGGACATTGGGGACAGCGCTGGCACCGAGCATGGGTGGGGACATTGGGGACAGAGGGGACAGCGCTGGCACCGAGCATGGGTGGGGACAGTGGGGACAGAGGGGACAGCGGGGACAGCGCTGGCACGGAGCATGGGTGGGGACATTGGGGACAGAGGGGACAGCGGGGACAGCGCTGGCACCGAGCATGGGTGGGGACATTGGGGACAGAGGGGACAGCGCTGGCACGGAGCATGGGTGGGGACACGGGGACAGCGGGGGGGTGGGGACATTGGGGACAGCGGGGACATTGGGGGCATTGGGGACATTGGGGACATGGGGGATTGGGGGGGTTGGCGTCATTGGGGACAGTGGGGACATTGGGGGCATTGGGGACATTGGGGGGGTTGGGGACATTGGGGACATTGGGGGGATTGGGGACATTGGGGACAGCAGGGGGGGTGGGGGGGTGGGGGACACTGGGGGCATTGGGGACATTGGGGACAGAGGGGACAGCGGGGACAGCGGGGGGATTGAGGACAGTGGGGGACATTGGGGACAGTGGGGACAGTGGGGACAGTGGGACATTGGGACATTGGGGACATTGGGGATATTGGGGACACTGGGGACACTGGGGACATTGGGGACAGTGGGGACATTGGGGGGATTGGGGGAGTTGGGGGGGTTGAGGACATCAGGGACATTGGGGGACACTGGGGACATTGGGGACAGCAGGGACAGCAGGGACAGTGAGGACATTGGGGACATTGGGGACATTGGGGGGGTTGGGGAGGTTGAGGACATTGGGGACATTGGGGACATTGGGGGCATTTTGGCGATTGGGGACATTTGGGACATTGGGGACGATTTGGGGGTTTTGGGGACATTTTGGGGACATTTTGGGGACATTGGGGGATTGGGGACATTTGGGGCTGTTTTGGGATTTTTTGGGGTGCCGGTGTCGATTTTTGGGGTCCCCCAGAGCTTCTAGAAGGATCCGTGGGGGTTTTTGGGTGAAATTTCTGGGATTTTTGTAGAGTTTTGGGGGGATTTTGTGGGATTTTGGGCTTTTTCTGGGGTTTTTGTAGGATTTTGTGGATCTTTGGGGTTTCTCTGGGATTTTTTGGGACTTTTCTCAGATTTTTCTGGGATTTTTCTGGGATTTTTCTGGGATTTTTCCAGGATTTTAATAGAATTTTAATGGGATTTTTCTGGGATTTTCCCACGATTTTTATGGGATTTTCCCGGGATTTTTCCAGGATTTTAGTGGAATTTTTATGGGATTTTTATGGGATTTTTCCGGGATTTTTAGTGGATTTTTCCGGGATTTTGGTGGGATTTTTCCAGGATTTTCCCGGGATTTTAATGGAATTTTTATGGGATTTTTATGGGATTTTTATGGGATTTTTCCGGGATTTTTCTGGGATTTTTCCAGGATTTTTCCGGGATTTTTCCAGGATTTTAATAGAATTTTAATGGGATTTTTGCAGGATTTTTCTGGGATTTTCCCACGATTTTTATGGGATTTTCCCGGGATTTTTCCAGGATTTTAGTGGAATTTTTATGGGATTTTTATGGGATTTTTCCAGGATTTTTCCGGGATTTTTCCGAGATTTTTCCAGGATTTTAATGGAATTTTTCTGGGATTTTTCCGGGATTTTTCCGGGATTTTTCTGGGATTTTTCCGGGATTTTTTGGGGATTTTTCTGGGATTTTTCCAGGATTTTAATAGAATTTTTATGGGATTTTTGTGGGATTTTTCCGGGACTTTTCCGGGATTTTTCCAGGATTTAAATGGAATTTTTATGGGATTTTTATGGGAGTTTTGTAGAGTTTTGGGGAGACTTTGATGGACTTTTTGGGGTTTTTCTGGGATTTTTGTGGGATTTGTGGATATTTGGGGTTTCTCTGGGATTTTTTGGGACTTTCCTGGGATTTTTATGGGATTTGGGGGTTTTTTTCTGGGATTTTTCTGGGATTTTGTGGATATTTGGGATTTTTTGGGACTTTGGGGTTTTTTATGGGATTTTGGGGGTTTTTGTGGGATATTTTTATGGGATTTTTCTGGGATTTTTCTGGGATTTTTGTGGAATTTTGAGGGGATTTGGGGTTTTTTTGGGCTGTTTTGGGGTCTGTGGGATTTGGGGCTGTTTTGGGGTTTTTTGGGGTGCCGGTGCCGATTTTTGGGGTCCCCCAGAGCTGCCGGGGCCGCGCGTGGCCGTGCTGAGGGAGGAGGGCAGCAACGGCGACCGGGAGATGGCCGCCGCCTTCGCCATGGCCGGCTTCCAGGTGAGCCCAAAACCGCCAGAAATCACCCCAAAAACAGCCCAAAACACCCCAAAGCACCCCAAAAACACCTGGGGACCCCAAAAACACCCCAAAACACCCCAAAAACACATGGGGACCCCAAAAACACCTGGAGACCCCAAAACCAGCCAGAAATCACCCCAAAAACACCCCCAAACACCCCAAAACACCCCAAAACCCCCCAAAACACCTGGGGACCCCAAAAACACCTGGAGACCCCAAAGCCAGCCAGAAATCACCCCAAAAAAACACCCCAAAAACACCCCAAAAAACACCTGGGGACCCCAAAACACCCCAAAATCACCCCCAAAACACCCCAGAAACACCTGGGGACCCCTAAACCACCTGGAGACCCTAAAACCACCTGGGGACCCCAAATTGACCCCAAAGCACCCAGAAACCACCCCAAAAACACCCCAGAAACACCTGGGGACCCAAAAACACCTGGGGACCCCAAAACCCCCAGGAACGACCCCAAAAACACCCCAAAACCGCTCCAAAAACATCCAGAACCACCCCAAAACCAGCCCAAAAACCACCCCAAAACCACCCCAAAACTACCCCAAAAACACCCCCAAAACACCTGGGGACCCCAAAATGACCCCCAAAATACCCCAAAAACACCTGGGGACCCCAAAAACACCCCAAAAACACCCCAAAAACACCCCTAAACCACGTGGGGACCCCAAAACCCCCAGGAACAACCCTAAAAACGCCCCAAAACCACCCCAGAAACACCCCAAAATCACCCCAAAAACACCCCAAAAGCACCCCAAAAACACCCCAAAATCACCCCAAAAACACCCCAAAAGCACCCCAAAATCACCCCAAAAACACCCCAAAAACACCTGGAGACCCCAAAAGCATTACAAAGCACCCCAAAATCACCCCAAAACAGCCCAAAAACACCCCAAAAACACCCCAAAAACACCCCAAAACCACCTGGGGACCCCAAAAACACCTGGGGACCCCTAAACGAGCCAGAAACTACCCCAAAAACGCCCCAAAACCGCTCCAAAAACATCCAGAACCACCCCAAAACCAGCCCAAAAACCACCCCAAAACCACCCCAAAAGCACCCCAAAGCACCCCAAAAACACCCCAAAGCACCCCAAAAACACCCCAAAACACCTCAAAACACCCCAAAAACATCCCCAAAAATCCCAAAAACACCCCAAAAACACCCCAAAAACATCCCCCAAAATCCCAAAAACACCCCAAAACACCCCAAAACCACCTGGGGACCCCAAAACCACCTGGGGACCCCAAAACCCCAGGAACAACCTCAAAAACACGCCAAAAACACCCCAAAAACCACCCCAAAGCACCCCAAAAAGATCCCAAAAACCACCCCAAAGCACCCCAAAAAGATCCCAAAAACCACCCCAAAGCACCCCAAAACCACCCCAAAAACAGCTGGGGACCCGAAAATGACCCCGAAGCACCCAAAACCACCCCAAAACCACCCCAAAAACACCCCTGAAACACCCCAAAAACACCCCTGAAACACCCCAAAACCACCCCAAAACCACCCCTGAAACACCCCAGAACCACCCCAAAACCACCCCAAAAACACCCCCAAACACCCCAAAAACACCCCAAAAACACCCCAAAAACACCTGGAGACCCCAAAAGCACCACAAAGCACCCCAAAACCACCCTAAAAACACCCCAAAACCACCCCAAAGCACCCCAAAAACACCTTGGGACCCCAAAACCACCCCAAAGCACCCCAAAACCACCCCAAAACCACCTGGGGACCCCAAAACCCCCAGGAACGACCCCAAAACACCCCAAAAACCACCCCAAAGTACCCCAAAACCACCCCAAAAACACCTGGGGACCCCAAAACCCCAGGAACAACCTCAAAAACACGCCAAAACCACCCCAAAATCACCCCTAAAACACCCCAAACCACCCCAAAAATACCCCATAAACATCCCAAAAACACCTGGGGACCCCAAAACCACCTGGGGACCCCAAAACCCCCAGGAACAACCCCAAAAACACCCCAAAAACACCCCAGAAACACCCCCAAAACATCCCAAAAACCACCCCAAAGCACCCCAAAACCACCCCAAAAACATCCGGGGACCCCAAAAACACCTGGAGACCCCAAAACCCCCAGGAACAACCCCAAAAACGCCCCCAAAAACTACGCCAAAGCACCCCAAAAACCACCCCAAACCACCCCAAACCACCCCAAAACCACCCCAAAACCACCTGGGGACCCCAAAACCCCCAGGAACGACCCCAAAAACGCCCCAAAACCACCCCAAAACCACCCCGGGGACCCCAAAAACACCTGGGGATTCCAAAACCACCTGGGGACCCCAAAACACCCAGAAACGACCCCAAAAATACCCCAATAACACCTGGGGACCCCAAAACCACCCCAAAGCACCCCAAAAAACACCTGGGGACCCCAAAACCATCCCAAAAAACACCTGGGGACCCCAAAACACCCAGTAACGACCCCAAAAACACCTGGGGACCCCAAAACCACCCCTGGGACCCCAAAACCCCCAGAAATGACCCCAAAAACACCCCTGGGACCTCAAAAAGACCCCAAAACCACCCCAAAAACACCTGGGGACCCCAAAATCACCCCTGGGACCCCAAAACACCCCCAAAAGACCCCAAAAACACCTGGGGACCCCAAAATCACCTGGCGACCCCAAAATCACCCCTGGGACCCCAAAACACCCCCAAAAGACCCCCAAAACACCTGGGGACCCCAAAATACTCCAGGTTTGGGTTTTTTTGGGGGTTTTTTAGGGTTTTTGGGGATTTTGGAGATCACTCCCAGTTTGGGGTTTTTAGGGCTGGGATTTTGGGGATTTTTGGGGTCATTCCTAATTTGGGGTTTTTGGGTTTTTTGGGTTTTTTTTTATTGGGATCACTCCCAATTTGGGGTTTTTAAGGCTGCGATTTTGGGGATTTTTGGGGATTTTTGGGATCAGTCCCAATTTGGGGTTTTGGGGATTTTTGGGGATTTTTGGGATCACTCCCAATTTGGGGTTTTTGGGGATTTGTGGGGATTTTTGGGATCACTCCCAATTTGGGGTTTTTTGGGGGATTTTTGGGGATTTTTGGGATCATTCCTAATTTGGGGTTTTTGTTTGTTTTTTTTTTTGGGATCACTCCCAATTTGTAGTTTTTGGGTTTTTTTTGGAATCACTCCCAATTTGGGTTTTTTTTGGGGTTTTTGGGGGATTTTTGGGGATTTTTGGGATCATTCCCAATTTGGGGTTTTTGGGGGATTTTGGGGTTTTTTGGGATCGTACCTAATTTGGGGTTTTTAGGGCTGGGATTTTGGGGATTTTTGGGGATTTTTTGGGATCATTCCCAATTTAGGGTTTTTGGGAATTTTTGGGGTCATTCCCAATTTGGGGTTTTTGGGGATTTTGGGGATTTTTGGGATCACTCCTAATTTGGGGTTTTTGGGGGATTTTGGGGGATTTTTGGGCTCTCTCCCTTTTTGGTGTGTTTGGGGTTGGTTTTGGGGTGGATTTGGGGTTTTTTGGGGTGGATTTGGGGTTTTTTGGGATCGCTCCCTTTTTGGGCTGTTTGGGGTTGGTTTTGTGGTGGTTTTTGGGTAGATTTGGGGTTTTTTGGGATCTCTCCCTTTTTGGACTGTTTGGGGTTGGTTTTGGGGTGGATTTGGGGTTTTTTGGGATCTCTCCCTTTTTGGACTGTTTGGGGTTGGTTTTGGGGTGGATTTGGGGTTTTTTGGGGTGGATTTGGGTTTTTTGTGCTCTCTCCCTTTTTGGGGTGTTTGGGGTTGGTTTTGGGGTAGATTTGGGGTTTTTTGGGGTTTTTTGTGCTCTCTCCCTTTTTGGGGTGTTTGGGTTTGGTTTTGGGGTGGATTTGGGGCTTTTTGGGGGTTTTTTTTGGGCTCTCTCCTTTTTGGGGGCGTTTGGGGTTGGTTTTGGGGTGGATTTGGGGTTTTTTGGGTGGATTTGGTGTTTTTTGGGTAGATTTGGGGTTTTTTGGGATCTCTCCCTTTTTGGACTGTTTGGGGTTGGTTTTGGGGTGGATTTGGGTTTTTTTGGGGTTTTTTGGTCTCTCTCCCTTTTTGGGGTTGGTTTTGGGGTGGATTTAGGGTTTTTTGGGTGGATTTGGGGTTTTTTTTTTGGGATCTCTCCCTTTCTGGGCTGTTTGGGGTTGGTTTTGGGGTGGATTTGGGGTTTTTTGGGGACTTTTTGTGGGGTTTTTTTGGGGCCAACTCCCATTTTGGGATTTTTAGGGCGTTTTTGGGGGATTTTTGTTGGAATTTTTGCTGCTCACTCCTGGGATTTGGGGTTTTTTTGGGATCTCTCCCTTTTTGGGGTGTTTGGGGTTGGTTTTGGGGTGGATTTGGGGTTTTTGGGGTTTGTTTTGGGATCTCTCCCTTTTTGGGCTGTTTGGGGTTGGTTTTGGGGTGGATTTGGGGCTTTTTGGGGGTTTTTTGGGCTCTCTCCTTTTTTGGGGTGTTTGGGGTTGGTTTTGGGGTGGATTTGGGGTTTTTGGGGTTTTTTGGTCTCTCTCCCTTTTTGGGGTTGGTTTTGGGGTGGATTTAGGGTTTTTTGGGTGGATTTGGGGTTTTTTTTTGGGATCTCTCCCTTTCTGGGCTGTTTGGGGTTGGTTTTGGGGTGGATTTGGGGTTTTTTGGGGACTTTTTGTGGGGTTTTTTTGGGGCCAACTCCCATTTTGGGATTTTTAGGGCGTTTTTGGGGGATTTTTGTTGGAATTTTTGCTGCTCACTCCTGGGATTTGGGGTTTTTTTGGGATCTCTCCCTTTTTGGGGTGTTTGGGGTTGGTTTTGGGGTGGATTTGGGGTTTTTTGGGGTTTTTTTGGGATGTCTCCCTTTCTGGGCTGTTTGGGGTTGGTTTTGGGGTGGATTTGAGTTTTTTTGGGGTTTTTTTCGGATCTCTCCCTTTCTGGTCTGTTCAGGGTTGGTTTTGGGGTGGGTTTGGGGTTTTTTGGGGTTTTTTTGGGATCTCTCCCTTTTTAGGCTGTTTGGGGTTGGTTTTGGGGTGGATTTGGGGTTTTTTTGGGTGGATTTGGGATCACTCCTTTATGGGGGTGGTTTTGGGGTCGTTTTTGGGGTCTGACCCGGGTTTTTTTGGGGTTCCCAGGTGTGGGACGTGACCACCCAGGACCTTTGCTCGGGCTCCGCCTCCCTGGACGGGTTCCGGGGTCTCGTTTTCGTCGGGGGCTTCAGCTACGCCGACGTCCTGGGCTCGGCCAAAGGTCAGCTCTGAAACCCCCAAAAAACATTTTCCCAAATTTTCCCCAATTTCCCCAATATTTCCCCCATTATTATCCCAAATTTTTCCCAATTTCCCCAATATTTCCCCCATTATTATCCCCAATTTTTTCCCAATTTCCCCAATATTCCCCCCATTATTATCCCAAATATTTCCCCAATTTCCCCAATATTTCCCCCATTTTTTCCCATCTTTATCCCAGATTTTCCCAATTTCCCCAATATTTTCCCCATTATCATCCCCAATCTTTTCCCAATTTCCCCAGTATATTTCCCTCATTATTATCCCCATTTTTCCCCAATTTTTTCCCAATTTCCCCAATATTTTTCCCCCAATTTTTCCCCAATTTCCCCAATATTTTCCCCATTATTATCCCAAATATTTCCCCAATTTCCCCAGTATTTCCCCCCATTATTATCCCAAATTTTTCCCCGTTTCCCCCAATCCCCCCAATATTTCCCCCATCATTTCCCATCTTTATCCCAGATTTTCCCAATTTCCCCAATATTTCCCCCTTATTATCCCCAATTTTTTCCCAATTTTCCCCAATATTTTCCCCATTATTATCCCAAATTTTTCCCAATTTCCCCAATATTTTCCCCCACTATTATCCCAATTTTTTCCCAATTTCCCCAATATTCCCCCATTATTATCCCCAAATTTTTTCCCAATTTCCCCAATATATCCCCCATTATTATCCCCATTTTCCCCATTTTTTCCCACTTTCCCCAATATTTTTTCCCCATTATTATCCCAAGTATTTCCCCAATTTCCCCAATATTTTCCCCCATTATTATCCCAAATATTTCCCCAATTTCCCCAATATTTTCCCCATTATTATCCCATTTTTTCCCAATTTCCCCAATATTTTTCCCCCAATTTTTTCCCAATTTCCCCAATATTCTTCCCCCAATTTTTTCCCAATTTCCCCAATATTTCCCCCATTATTATCCCAAATATTTCCCCAATTTCCCCAATATTTTCCCCGTTATTATCCCAAATATTTCCCCAATTTCCCCAATATTTTCCCCAATTTCCCCAATATTTTTCCCATTATTATTCCAAATTTTTTCCCAAATTCCCATTTTTTCCCCAATATTTCCCCCATTATTATCCCAAATTTTCCCAATTTCCCCAATATTTTTTCCCCAATTTTTCCCAATTTCCCCAATATTTCCCCCATTATTATCCCCGTTTTTTCCCAATTTCCCCAATATTTTTCCCCCAATTTTTTCCCAATTTCCCCAATATTCTTCCCCCAATTTTTTCCCAATTTCCCCAATATTTCCCCCATTATTATCCCAAATATTTCCCCAATTTCCCCAATATTTTCCCCGTTATTATCCCAAATATTTCCCCAATTTCCCCAATATTTTCCCCAATTTCCCCAATATTTTTCCCATTATTATTCCAAATTTTTTCCCAAATTCCCATTTTTTCCCCAATATTTCCCCCATTATTATCCCAAATTTTCCCAATTTCCCCAATATTTTTTCCCCAATTTTTCCCAATTTCCCCAATATTTCCCCCATTATTATCCCCGTTTTTTCCCAATTTCCCCAATATTTTTTCCCCAATTTTTTCCCAATTTCCCCAATATTTCCCCCCCTCATTTCCCATCCTCCGCCCAATTTTTCCCAATTTCCCCAATATTTCCCCCATTATTATCCCAGTTTTTCCCAATTTCCCCAATATTTTCCCCATTATTTTCCCCAATTTCCCCAATATTTCCCCCATTATTTTCCCCAATTTCCCCAATATTTTCCCCATTATTATTCCAAATTTTTTCCCAATTTCCCATTTTTTCCCCAATATTTCCCCCATTATTATCCCAATTTTTCCCAATTTCCCCCTTTTTCCCCCCAATCCCAGGCTGGGCCGCCGCCGTCCGCTTCAACGCCAAGGTCCGGGCGGAGCTGGAGCGATTCCGGACGCGGCCGGACACCTTCAGCCTGGGGGTGTGCAACGGCTGCCAGCTGATGGCGCTGCTGGGCTGGGTGGGGACAGCGCCAGGTGAGTGTCACCTGTGTCACCTGTGTCACCTGTGTCACCTGTGTCACCTCAATGTCACCTCAATGTCACCTGTGTCACACCCGGCCCTTGGGGACACCTTCAGCCTGGGGGTGTGCAACGGCTGCCAGCTGATGGCGCTGCTGGGCTGGGTGGGGACAGCGCCAGGTGAGTGTCACCTGTGTCACCTGTGTCACCTGTGTCACCTCAATGTCACCTCTGTCACCTCAATGTCACCTGTGTGTCACCTGTGTCACACCCGGCCCTTGGGGACACCTTCAGCCTGGGGGTGTGCAACGGCTGCCAGCTGATGGCGCTGCTGGGCTGGGTGGGGACAGCGCCAGGTGAGTGTCACCTGTGTCACCTGTGTCACCTGTGTCACCTCAATGTCACCTCAATGTCACCTGTGTGTCACCTGTGTCACACCCGGCCCTTGGGGACACCTTCAGCCTGGGGGTGTGCAACGGCTGCCAGCTGATGGCGCTGCTGGGCTGGGTGGGGACAGCGCCAGGTGAGTGTCACCTGTGTCACCTGTGTCACCTGTGCCACCTGTGTCACCTCAATGTCACCTGTGTGTCACCTGTGTCACACCCGGCCCTTGGGGACACCTTCAGCCTGGGGGTGTGCAACGGCTGCCAGCTGATGGCGCTGCTGGGCTGGGTGGGGACAGCGCCAGGTGAGTGTCACCTGTGTCACCTGTGTCACCTGTGTCACCTCAATGTCACCTGTGCCACCTCAGTGTCACCTGTGTCACACCCAGCCCTTGGGGACACCTTCAGCCTGGGGGTGTGCAACGGCTGCCAGCTGATGGCGCTGCTGGGCTGGGTGGGGACAGCGCCAGGTGAGTGTCACCTGTGTCACCTGTGTCACCTGTGCCACCTGTGTCACCTCAATGTCACCTGTGTGTCACCTGTGTCACACCCGGCCCTTGGGGACACCTTCAGCCTGGGGGTGTGCAACGGCTGCCAGCTGATGGCGCTGCTGGGCTGGGTGGGGACAGCGCCAGGTGAGTGTCACCTGTGTCACCTGTGTCACCTGTGTCACCTCAATGTCACCTGTGCCACCTCAGTGTCACCTGTGTCACACCCAGCCCTTGGGGACACCTTCAGCCTGGGGGTGTGCAACGGCTGCCAGCTGATGGCGCTGCTGGGCTGGGTGGGGACAGCGCCAGGTGAGTGTCACCTGTGTCACCTGTGTCACCTGTGTCACCTGTGTCACCTGTGTCACCTGTGTGTCACCTCAATGTCACCTGTGTCACACCCGGCCCCTGGGGACACCTTCAGCCTGGGGGTGTGCAACGGCTGCCAGCTGATGGCGCTGCTGGGCTGGGTGGGGACAGCGCCAGGTGAGTGTCACCTGTGTCACCTGTGTCACCTGTGTCACCTCAATGTCACCTGTGTCACCTCAATGTCACCTCAATGTCACCTGTGTCACCTGTGTGTCACCTCAATGTCACCTGTGTCACCTCAATATCGCCTTTGTCACCTGTGTCACCTCAATGTCACCTCAATGTCACCTCAATGTCACCTGTGTCACCTCAATGTCACCTCAATGTCACCTCAATGTCACCTGTGTCACCTGTGTCACCTGTGTCACCTCAATGTCACCTGTGTCACCTCAATGTCACCCCAATGTCACCTCTGTCACCTCAATGTCGCCTGTGTCACCTGTGTCACCTGTGTCACCTCAATGTCACCTGTGTCTCATGTGTCACCTCAATGTCACCTCAATGTCACCTGTGTCACCTGAGGTGTCCCCCGCTTTGTCCCTTTGGCGTTTCCGTCCCGCCGTTGTCCCCAAGGTGTCTCCTGGATGTCCCCACCCCCTGGTGACACGCAGGTGACATTCAGGTGACACTCAGGTGACATTCACGTGACACTCAGGTGACATTCCCGTGTCCCAGGCAATGTCCCCATGGCCCCGGGGGTGTCCCCAAGGTGTCCCCTCGATGTCCCCACCCCCTGGTGACCCTCAGGTGACCCTCAGGTGACATTCCCGTGTCCCAGGCCATGTCCCCATGGCCCCGGGGCTGTCCCCAAGGTGTCCCCTGGATGTCCCCACCCCCTGGTGACACTCAGGTGACACTCAGGTGACCCTCAGGTGACCCTCAGGTGACACTCAGGTGACATTCCTGTGTCCCAGGCCATGTCCCCATGGCCCCGGGGGTGTCCCTGAGGTGTCCCCAAGGAATCCTTGGAGTGTCCCCAGGAGTGTCCCCAACTTTGGCCCCTTGGGGGTTTCTGTCCCCTGGCTGTCCCCTCAGTGCCACCCCCGTGGTGACACTCTGGTGACACACTGGTGACACCCTGGTGACATTCCTGTGGCAGGTGACAGCCGCGTGGTCCAAGTGGGGGTGACAGTGTCCCCTGAAGTGTCCCCAGGAGTGTCCCCTTGGGGTTTCCCTTGGGAGTTTCTGTCCCCGGGCTGTCCCCAAGGTGTCCCCTGGATGTCCCCACCCCTTGGTGACCCTCAGGTGACACTCAGGTGACATTCCCGTGTCCCAGGTGATGTCCCCATGGCCCCAGGGGGTGTCCCTGAGGTGTCCCTAAGGTGTCCTTGGAGTGTCCCCAACTTTGTTCCTTTGGGGGTTTCTGTCCCAGTCTGTCCCCTGGCTGTCCCCTCAGTGTCACCTCCCTGGTGACACTCTGGTGACACTCTGGTGACACTCTGGTGACCCTGTGGTCCCAGTGGGGGTGACAGTGTCCCCTGAACTGTCCCCAGAATTGTCCCGAACTTTGTCCCCTTGGGGGTTTCTGTCTCTGGGCTGTCCCCAAGGTGTCCCCTGGCTGTCCCCTCAGTGCCACCCCCCCGGTGACACCCTGGTGACACTCAGGTGACACTCTGGTCCCCCCCCCAGGTGACAGCGGGGCGGGCCCGTCGCCGGCGGTGGCGCTGGAGCGGAACCTGTCGGGGCGCTTCGAGTCGCGATTCGTCAGCGTGCGGGTGGAGCCCGGCCCCGCCCTGATGCTGCGGGGCATGGAGGGGGCGCGGCTGGGGGTCTGGGTGGCGCACGGAGAGGGTAAACTGGGCAAACTGGTTATACTGGTTATACTGGGAGGGCACTGGGAGGGACTGGGAGAGCTGGGTATAATGGGAGAGCTGATAGGAATGAGATACAGGGGATACTGGTTATACTGGGAGGGCACTGGGGCATGGAGGGGGCGCGGCTGGGGGTCTGGGTGGCGCACGGAGAGGGTAAACTGGGCAAACTGGGAGCACTGGGAGGGACTGGGAGGGCACTGGGGCATGGAGGGGGCGCGGCTGGGGGTCTGGGTGGCGCACGGAGAGGGTAAACTGGGCAAACTGGGCAAACTGGGAGGGACTGGGAGGGACTGGGAACACTGGTTATACTGGGAGAGCTGATAGGAATGAGATACTGGGGATACTGGGAGCACTGGTTATACTGGGAGAGCTGATAGGAATGAGATACTGGGCATACTGGGAGCACTGGTTATACTGGGAGGGCACTGGGGCATGGAGGGGGCGCGGCTGGGGGTCTGGGTGGCGCACGGAGAGGGTAAACTGGGCAAACTGGTTATACTGGGAGGGACTGGGAGGGACTGGGAGGGACTGGGAGAGCTGATAGGAATGAGATACTGGGCATACTGGGAGCACTGGTTATACTGGGAGGGCACTGGGGCATGGAGGGGGCGCGGCTGGGGGTCTGGGTGGCGCACGGAGAGGTTAAACTGGTTATACTGGTTATACTGGGAGGGACTGGGAGGGACTGGGAGCACTGGTTATACTGGGAGAGCTGATAGGAATGAGTTACTGGGGATACTGGTTATACTGGGAGGGACTGGGGCATGGAGGGGGCGCGGCTGGGGGTCTGGGTGGCGCACGGAGAGGGTAAACTGGGCATACTGGTTATACTGGGAGGGACTGGGAGGGACTGGTTATACTGGGAGAGCTGATAGGAATGAGATACTGGGGATACTGGTTATAGTGGGAGGGCACTGGGGCATGGAGGGGGCGCGGCTGGGGGTCTGGGTGGCGCACGGAGAGGGTAAACTGGTTATACTGGTTATACTGGGAGGGACTGGGAGGGACTGGGAGAGCTGGTTATACTGGGAGAGCTGATAGGAATGAGTTACTGGTTATACTGGTTATACTGGGAGGGCACTGGGGCACGGAGGGGGCGCGGCTGGGGGTCTGGGTGGCGCACGGAGAGGGTAAACTGGGCAAACTGGGCAAACTGGGAGGCACTGGGAGGGACTGGGAGAGCTGGGAGAGCTGGGAGAGCTGATAGGAATGAGTTACTGGGGATACTGGTTATACTGGGAGGGACTGGGAGGGCACTGGGGCATGGAGGGGGCGCGGCTGGGGGTCTGGGTGGCGCACGGAGAGGGTAAACTGGGCAAACTGGGAGGGACTGGGAGGGACTGGGAACACTGGTTATACTGGGAGAGCTGATAGGAATGAGTTACTGGGGATACTGGGAGCACTGGTTATACTGGGAGGGACTGGGAGGGATTGGGAGAGCTGATAGGGGTGAGTTACTGGGGATACTGGTTATACTGGGAGCACTGGTTATACCAGGAGAGCTGATAGGGCTGAGATACTGGGGATACTGGGAGCACTGGGAGGGACTGGGAGGGACTGGGAGAGCTGGGAGAGCTGATAGGGCTGAGTTACTGGGGATACTGGGAGCACTGGTTATACTGGGAGGGCACTGGGGCACGGAGGGGGCGCGGCTGGGGGTCTGGGTGGTGCACGGAGAGGGTAAACTGGTTATACTGGTTATACTGGGAGGGACTGGGAGGGACTGGGAGAGCTGGTTATACTGGGAGAGCTGATAGGAATGAGATACTGGGCAAACTGGGAGCACTGGTTATACTGGGAGGGCACTGGGGCATGGAGGGGGCGCGGCTGGGGGTCTGGGTGGCGCACGGAGAGGGTAAACTGGGCAAACTGGGCAAACTGGGAGGGACTGGGAGGGACTGGGAGGGACTGGGAGGGACTGGGAGAGCTGATAGGAATGAGATACCGGGGTTACTGGGAGCACTGGTTATACTGGGAGGGCACTGGGGCATGGAGGGGGCGCGGCTGGGGGTCTGGGTGGCGCACGGAGAGGGTAAACTGGGCAAACTGGTTATACTGGGAGGGACTGGGAGGGACTGGGAACACGGGGTATACTGGGAGAGATGATAGGGCTGAGATACTGGGGATACTGGGAGCACTGGTTATACTGGGAGGGCACTGGGGCATGGAGGGGGCGCGGCTGGGGGTCTGGGTGGCGCACGGAGAGGGTAAACTGGGCAAACTGGGAGGGACTGGGAGGGACTGGGAACACTGGTTATACTGGGAGAGCTGATAGGAATGAGATACTGGGGATACTGGGAGCACTGGTTATACTGGGAGGGACTGGGAGGGACTGGGAGGGCACTGGGGCATGGAGGGGGCGCGGCTGGGGGTCTGGGTGGGGCACGGAGAGGGTAAACTGGGCAAACTGGTTATACTGGGAGGGACTGGGAGGGACTGGGAACACTGGTTATACTGGGAGAGCTGATAGGAATGAGATACTGGGAGCACTGGTTATACTGGGAGGGCACTGGGGCATGGAGGGGGCGCGGCTGGGGGTCTGGGTGGCGCACGGAGAGGGTAAACTGGGCAAACTGGTTATACTGGTTATACTGGTTATACTGGGAGGGACTGGGAGGGACTGGGAGAGCTGGGTATAATGGGAGAGCTGATAGGAATGAGATACTGGTTATACTGGTTATACTGGGAGGGACTGGGGCATGGAGGGGGCGCGGCTGGGGGTCTGGGTGACGCACGGAGAGGGTAAACTGGGCAAACTGGGCAAACTGGGAGGGACTGGGAGGGACTGGGAACACTGGTTATACTGGGAGAGCTGATAGGAATGAGATACTGGGAGCACTGGTTATACTGGGAGGGCACTGGGGCGTGGAGGGGGCGCGGCTGGGGGTCTGGGTGGCGCACGGAGAGGGTAAACTGGGCAAACTGGGAGGGACTGGGAGGGACTGGGAACACTGGTTATGCTGGGAGAGCTGATAGGAATGAGATACTGGTTATACTGGTTATACTGGGAGGGACTGGGGCATGGAGGGGGCGCGGCTGGGGGTCTGGGTGACGCACGGAGAGGGTAAACTGGGCAAACTGGGCAAACTGGGAGGGACTGGGAGGGACTGGGAGAGCTGGGAGAGCTGATAGGAATGAGATACTGGGGATACTGGGAGCACTGGTTATACTGGGAGGGACTGGGAGGGATTGGGAGAGCTGGGAGAGCTGATAGGAATGAGATACTGGGGATACTGGTTATACTGGTTATACTGGGAGGGCACTGGGGCATGGAGGGGGTGCGGCTGGGGTTCTGGGTGGCGCACGGAGAGGGTAAACTGGGCAAACTGGGCAAACTGGGAGGGACTGGGAGGGACTGGGAGGGACTGGGAACACTGGTTATACTGGGAGAGCTGATAGGAATGAGATACTGGGCATACTGGTTATACTGGGAGGGCACTGGGGCATGGAGGGGGCGCGGCTGGGGGTCTGGGTGGCGCACAGAGAGGGTAAACTGGGCATACTGGGAGGGACTGGGAGGGACTGGGAGGGCACTGGGGCATGGAGGGGGCGCGGCTGGGGGTCTGGGTGGCGCACGGAGAGGGTAAACTGGGCAAACTGGGAGGGACTGGGAGGGACTGGGAACACTGGTTATACTGGGAGAGCTGATAGGAATGAGATACTGGGGATACTGGGAGCACTGGTTATACTGGGAGGGACTGGGAGGGACTGGGAGGGCACTGGGGCATGGAGGGGGCGCGGCTGGGGGTCTGGGTGGGGCACGGAGAGGGTAAACTGGGCAAACTGGTTATACTGGGAGGGACTGGGAGGGTCTGGGAACACTGGTTATACTGGGAGAGCTGATAGGAATGAGATACTGGGAGCACTGGTTATACTGGGAGGGCACTGGGGCATGGAGGGGGCGCGGCTGGGGGTCTGGGTGGCGCACGGAGAGGGTAAACTGGGCAAACTGGTTATACTGGTTATACTGGTTATACTGGGAGGGACTGGGAGGGACTGGGAGAGCTGGTTATACTGGGAGGGACTGGTTATACTGGGAGCACTGGTTATACTGGGGGCACTGGTTATACTGGGAGCACTGGTTATACTGGGGGCACTGGGCTCTCAGTGGTGTGTTACTGGTTTAACTGGTGGAACTGGTCTCTAACTGGATTAACTGGTTTCTAACTGGTCTAACTGGTTTCTAACTGGTCTCTAACTGGTCTAACTGCTCTAACTGGTCTCTGACTGGTCTAACTGGTTTCCAGCTGGTTTCTAACTGGTCTCCAACTGGTTTAACTGGTCTCTAACTGGTCTCTAACTGGTCTAACTGGTCTCTAACTGGTCTAACTGGTTTCTAACTGGTCTCTAACTGGTCTAACTGGTCTCTAACTGGTTTAACTGGTCTCTAACTGGTCTCTAACTGGTCTAACTGGTTTCTAACTGGTCTCTAACTGGTCTAACTGGTCTCTAACTGGCCTCTAACTGGTTTCTAACTGGTCTCTAACTGGTCTAACTGGTCTCTAACTGGTCTCTAACTGGTTTAACTGGTCTGTAACTAGTTTCTTACTGGTCCCTAACTAGTCTCTAACTGGTCTCTAACTGGTCTCTAACTGGTGTAACTGGTCTAACTGGTCTCTAACTCGTTGAACTGGTCTCTAACTGGTTTAACTGGTCTAACCGGTCTCTAACTGGTGTAACTGGTCTCTAACTGGTTTCTAACTGGTCTCTCACTGGTCTCCCAGGCCGTTTCCAGTTCCGGCCGCCCTCGGCCCTTGACCGCTGTGTCCGGTCCGGCCTGGCGGCGCTCTGTCAATGACCACTGAGTGACCACTGACCAGAACTGGTCTCTAACTGGTCTCTAACTGGTCTCTAACTGGTCTAACTGGTCTAACTGGTCTCTCACTGGTGTTCCCAGGCCGTTTCCAGTTCCGGCCGCCCTCGGCCCTTGACCGCTGTGTCCGGTCCGGCCTGGCCACGCTCTGTCAATGACCACTGAGTGACCACTGACCACTGAGTGACCACTGACCACAACTGGTGTAACTGGTCTCTAACTGGTCTAACTGGTCTCTAACTGGTTTAACTGGTTTCTAACTGGTCTAACTGGTCTCTAACTGGTCTCCCAGGCCGTTTCCAGTTCCGGCCGCCCTCGGCCCTTGACCGCTGTGTCCGGTCCGGCCTGGCCGCGCTCTGTCAATGACCACTGAGTGACCACTGACCACTGAGTGACCACTGACCACAACTGGTTTAACTGGTCTAACTGGTCTCTCACTGGTCTCTAACTGGTGTAACTGGTCTCTAACTGGTCTCTCACTGGTCTCTAACTGGTTTAACTGGTCTCTAACTGGTCTCTAACTGGTCTAACTGGTCTAACTGGTGTAACTGGTCTCTAACTGGTCTAACTGGTCTCTAACTGGTCTCTAACTGGTCTCTAACTGGTTTCCCAGGCCGTTTCCAGTTCCGGCCGCCCTCGGCCCTTGACCGCTGTGTCCGGTCCGGCCTGGCGGCGCTCTGTCAGTGACCACTGAGTGACCACTGACCCTCACTGGACTAACTGGTCTATAACTGGTTTAACTGGTGTCACTGGTTTCTAACTGGTCTCTAACTGGTCTAACTGGTCTCTCACTGGTCTCCCAGGCCGTTTCCAGTTCCGGCCGCCCTCGGCCCTTGACCGCTGTGTCCGCTCCGGCCTGGCCGCGCTCTGTCAATGACCACTGAGTGACCACTGACCACAACTGGTCTAACTGGTTTAACTGGTTTCTAACTGGTCTCTAACTGGTCTCTAACTGGTCTCTCACTGGTGTAACTGGTCTCTAACTGGTCTCTAACTGGTCTCCCAGGCCGTTTCCAGTTCCGGCCGCCCTCGGCCCTTGACCGCTGTGTCCGGTCCGGCCTGGCCGCGCTCTGTCAATGACCACTGAGTGACCACTGACCCTTACTGGTCTCTAACTGGTCTCTAACTGGTCTCCCAGGCCGTTTCCAGTTCCGGCCGCCCTCGGCCCTTGACCGCTGTGTCCGCTCCGGCCTGGCGGCGCTCTGTCAATGACCACTGAGTGACCACTGACCACTGAGTGACCACTGACCACAACTGGTGTAACTGGTCTCTAACTGGTCTAACTGGTCTCTCACTAGTTTCCCAGGCCGTTTCCAGTTCCGGCCACCCTCGGCCCTTGACCGCTGTGTCTGGTCCGGCCTGGCCGCGCTCTGTCAATGACCACTGAGTGACCACTGACCACTGAGTGACCACTGACCACAACTCATTTCTAACCAGTTTAACTGGTCTCTAACTGGTGTAACTGGTCTCTAACTGGTCTCTAACTGGTTTCCCAGGCCGTTTCCAGTTCCGGCCGCCCTCGGCGCTTGACCGCTGTGTCCGGTCTGGCCTGGCGGCGCTCTGTCAATGACCACTGAGTGACCACTGACCCTTACTGGTCTCTAACTGGTCTCTCACTGGTCTCCCAGGCCGTTTCCAGTTCCGGCCGCCCTCGGCCCTTGACCGCTGTGTCCGCTCCGGCCTGGCGCCGCTGCGCTACGTCGATGACCGGGGTGACCCCACCGAGCGCTACCCCATGAACCCCAACGGCTCCGGCCAGGGCGTGGCCGCGCTGGTGTCCCCCTGCGGCCGGCACCTGGCGGCCATGCCGCACCCCGAGCGGTCAGTGCGGGCCTGGCAGTGCCCCTGGGCCGGCCGGACGGCGGCCGCCGACGGCCGGAGCAAGGCCGGCGACGGGCCCTGGCTGAGAATGTTCCGGAACGCGCTGGAGTGGTGCCTGCAGTGGCCGGAGGGGGAGAAGTGACCGCTGAGGGAACGACTGACCGCACACTGAGCAACCCTCTGTGACGCTGACCGCTGAGTGACCACCCACTGACCACCCACTGGCCACTCACTGACCAATGACCACCCACTGACCGCTCACTGACCACCCACTGACCAATGACCGCTCACTGACCACCCACTGACCACCCACTGACCGCTCACTGACCACTCACTGACCACTCACTGACCACTCACTTACTACATACTGACCACACACTGACCACTCACTGACCACACACTGACCAATGACCACCCACTGACCGCTCACTGACCACTCACTGACCAGTGACCACCCACTGACCACTCACTGACCACTCACTGACCACACACTGACCACTCACTGACCACTCACTGACCACTCACTGACCACCCACTGACCACACACTGACCACTCACTGGCCACCCACTGACCACCCACTGACCACTCACTGACCACTCACTGACCACTCACTGGCCACTCACTGACCACCCACTGACCACTCACTGACCCCTCAATGTCCTGGAGTGGCTGGATGAGGAGAAGTGACCGCTGACTGACCAACTGACCACCCACTGACCAATGACCACCCACTGACCACTCAGTGACCATCCACTGACCACTCAATGTCCTGGAGTGGCCGGAGGGGGAGAAGTGACCGCTGAGTGACCAACTGACCACCCACTGACCACTCACTGACCCCTCAATGTCCTGGAGTGGCTGGATGGGGAGAAGTGACCGCTGACTGACCAACTGACCACCCCATGGACACCCCCTCTGTGACGCTGACCAACCCCTGGGGGAGACTGACCCCTCACTGACCCCTGAGTGACCACTGAGTGACCATCCCTCTGTGACACTGACCATCACTGACCACTGAGTGACCACTGAGTGACCATCCCTCTGTGACACTGACCATCACTGACCACTGAGTGACCACTGAGTGACCATCCCTCTGTGACACTGACCATCACTGACCACTGAGTGACCACTGAGTGACCATCCCTCTGTGACACTGACCATCACTGACCACTGAGTGACCACTGAGTGACCCCACAATGCCCTGCTGTGGTGCCTGCAGTGGCCGGAGGGTGAGAAGTGACCGCTGAGTGACCAACTGACCACCCCATGGCGGTCACTCCTTCTGTGACACTGACCACTGAGTGACCACCCCTGGGGACACTGATCACCACTGACCACTCACTGACCCCTTGACTGACCCCTTGACTGACCCCTTAACCCTCCCAGTGACCAACTGGCCCCAGAGTGACCAACTGGCCCCTGAGTGACCACCTGACCACCCGAGTGACCAACTGACCCCTGAGTGACCGAGTGACCACCCGAGTGACCAACTGACCCCTGAGTGACCACCTGACCCCTGCAGTGACCACCTGACCCCTGAGTGACCACCTGACCCCTGAGTGACCAACTGACCACCTGAGTGACCAACTGACCCCTGCAGTGACCCCTGAAGTGACCACCTGACCCCCTGAGTGACCAACTGGCCCTTGAGTGACCAACTGACCCCTGAGTGACCCCTTGACCCCCCCGTGGAGGGGGCGGGGCCTGTAATTATGAATAAAGTGCTCTTAATTACCAGATCAATTAATGTCTCATGAGTGATTAATGAGTGATGTCATTGGGGGGCGGGGCCAGAAATGGCGACTGGGGGAGGGGACAGCGGGGCGCCCCTCCCCCACCCATCCCAGTGCCCTCCCAGTCCCCTCCAGTTTAATTAAAGAACTTAGTAGAATAATTAATTTATACTAATTAATAATAATTTATAAATAAAATAATAATTTATACTAATAAAATTTCTTTTTAATATATAAAAATATTATAATAGAATTTATTATGTTGTAAACTATTGTAATATAATTAATAATTAATTAATAATTATTTAATACATAATTATGTAATTGAGTAATTTAAGTAAATAATACAGAGTAATTTAATTTATAATGATAGCATTTATAAAATAATAATTTATACTAATAAAATTTTCTTTTAATATATAAAAATGTCATAATAGAATTTATTGTATTGTAAACTATTGTAATATAATAATTAATATTTAATAATTAATTATTACTAATTAATTATTAATAACTAATAAATAATTACATAATTAATTATGTAATTGAGTAATTGAGGTAAATAACACACAGTAATTTAATTTATAATAATGGCATTTATACAATGTATGTATTTTACATAATTATAATAATTATATATAATTATTATATGCTAATAATAAACAGACTATTTTTAAAAAATTCATAATAATAATTTAATGATAATTCAATCTTTATTAGAATAAAGTTATTGAATTAATTAAAGTTATTTTAGGGTGTGGGAGAGGCAGAAAATTCAGGGAATAATTTCTGGAGGTGAAGAAAATTCCAATTTTGGGGTTTTTAGCCCCATTTCAGGGTGTAGTTCCGGCCCAGCTCCAGCTCCAGCTGGGTGATCCTCAGCACCTGGGGGAAACAAAAATAAATCAAAATGCAAAATCAATTATTTCCTAATAATTTAATTTATTAATTTTTTCCAACCCCCAAATTGCCCAAAATCCTCAGAATTCACCTTTTTTTGTTGGTCGTGCTCGATGGCGAGCGAGCAGGGGATGGGGGCGGAGTCACGTGACCCCCACAATTATAATTTCATTGAATTTCAGCAAATTTGGGTTGTTATCCCTTATTAATTCCTAATAATTTAATTTATTAATTTTTTCCAGACCCCCAAATTGCCCAAAATCGTCAGAATTCACCTTTTTATGTCGGTCGTGCTCGATGGCGAGCGAGCAGGGGACGGGGGCGGAGTCACGTGACCCCCACAATTATAATTTTTGTTAATTTCAGCAAATTTGGATCCTTATCTCTCAATATTTTATAATAAATCAATTTATTAATTTTTTCCAACCCCCATATTGCCCAAAATCTTCATAATTCACTTTTTTTTGTTGGTCGTGCTCGATGGCGAGCGAGCAGGGGACAGGGGCGGAGTCACGTGACCCCCAAAATTTTAATTTCATTGAATTTCAGCAAATTTCGGTCCTTATTTCTTAATATTTCCTAATAATTTAATTTATTAATTTCCCCAAACCCCCAAATTGCCCAAAATCTTCATAATTCACCTTTTTTTGTTGGTCGTGCTCAATGGTGAGCGAGCAGGGGACGGGGGTGGAGTCACATGACCACAAAATTTCAATATTTTGCGAATTTCAGCAAATTTGGGTCATTATCCCTTATTAATTCCTAATAATTTAATATATAAATTTTTTCCAAACCCCGAATTGCCCAAAATCTTCAGAATTCACCTTTTTTTGTCGGTCGTGCTCGATGGCGAGCGAGCAGGGGACGGGGGCGGAGTCACGTGACCACAAAATTTTAATATTTTGCGAATTTCAGCAATTTTGGGTCCTTATCCCTTATTAATTCCTAATAATTTAATATATTAATTTCCTCCAAACCCCCAAATTGCCCAAAATCTTCAGAATTCACCTTTTTTTGTCGGTCGTGCTCGATGGCGAGCGAGCAGGGGACGGGGGCGGAGTCTCGCGTCACCGTCACCTCCCCCACGTTCCTGGAGAGCCCCAAAATTTTAATTTCTGTGAATTTCAGGGAATTTGGGTCCTCGTAGCCCCCGTGGAGGACCCGAAGTTCCAGAACGTTCTGGGGGGAAAAAAAGAGAAATTCATTGATTTTCCTAAAAAAGGGCAAAAATTTAATTTTTTTCTCATTTTTTTTTCTTTTTTAATTGATAAAATTTTGATTAAATGGAGAAGAAAATTCCCAAAATTGGGATTATTAGGGAATTATTGGGGAGTTATTAGGGATTTATTAGGGAATTATTAGGGAGTTATTAGGGATTTATTAGGGATTTATTGGGGATTTATTAGGGATTTATTGGGGAATTATTAGGGATTTATTAGGGATTTATTAGGGATTTATTAGGGATTAATCGGGGAGTTATTAGAATTATTATAAATTAGAAATATTAATATAATTATAGAAATTAATAGAAGAATTAATAAAGGAATTAATAGATAAGTAGTTCATAATAATAAATTAAATAATTATAGAAATGTTTAATATAAAGATGTAAATTAAAATTAGAAAAAATTGATTGTATGTGCATTAATTTGAATAACTAATGAATAAATTGTAATATACATAATTAATAATAATAATATTAAATTATACACATAAATAATACTAATATTAAATTATACTCATATATAAAAAATTAAATAAAAATAAATGTAATTATATAAATACAAATTTGCATAAATAATATAAATTTTTAATATTAATTTATAAATATAAATTTAAATATGAATATAACATAAATTTTTAATAGCAATATAAACTTATGCTATATAATTAATAAGTAATATAATTATATAAATTATTACATAAATAATAGAAAACATAAAATAATTATATAAATATAATTAAATAAATGCAAATTTTTTAAAATAAGGAAAAAATTATATTATAAATTATAAGCAATAATATAAAATTTAATATATTATAAATATAATTCCATAAATATAAATATGATTAAATAAAGAATAAATTATAAATGATGAAATGGGGTTTTAAAATATTGAAAAAAATTAAAAGATATAAATTATAAAATATGAATAATTAAATAGATCTGAAAATTGCACTTAAAACCAGTTTTAAAAAGATATAAATTAATAAATGCCGAAATTAAAATAACAAAATTAATCTATATAAAATATAGAATAAAAATAAATATGAAAATTTAGAGTAATTTTAAAAATGGGAGCAAAATGCAAAAAAAAAAGGATTGGAAGTGAAGAAAAAGGGGCTGAGAAGGGAAATTTGGGGACATTTTAATTAATTTTAATTAATTTTAATTAATTTGGGGTTAATTGGGTTGGGACTCACAGGGCGGGCGGTGAATGACATCAGCAGGTACTCGCCCTTCTCGTAGGTGTCTGGAGAGTAGAAAATAAAATTAAAATAAAATTAAATTTAAAATTAAAATTAAAATTAAATTTAAATTTAAAATTAAAATTAAAATTAAAATAAATTGAAAATTAAAAAATAGAAAATGAAATTACAGTAGAATTAAAATTAAAATTAAAATATAAAATTAAAATATAAAATAAAAATAAAATAAAAATAAAAATAAAAATAAAAATTAAATAAAAATAATATTTAAAATTAAAAAATAGAAAATGAAATTACAATAAAATTTGAATTAATATAAAATTAAAATGTAAAAATAGAAATTAAAATCAAAATAAAATTAAATTTAAATTAAAAGTAAAAACTTAAATCTAAAAAAAATAGAAATTAAATTTAAAATGAAAATTAGGAATTTTGTTCAAGTTAAAATGGAAATTTAAAAAATAAAATTATTACATAAAAATAAAAATAAAAATAAAAATAAATATAAATATAAATATAAGTGTAAATATAAATATAAATGAAAATGAAAATGAAAATGAAAATGTAAATGTAAATATAAATATAAATATAAATGTAAATGTAAATGTAAATATAAATATAAATATAAAATAATAGGTACTAAAATATAAAATAAAAATAGTTGATAATAAAAGAAATATAAAATTAATATTTTAGATTATTTTAAATTAATATAAAAATTTAAATATATAATCATACAGTAATAATATATTCATTATTAATACTTATCATATTTTATAATATTAATGTAATTACACATTTTATTAATTGCAAAAATTTTTAATAACGTTAATTTTTAAAATGTGTTAATTTATAGATTATATAATTATAAAATATATATACAATAATATTAATAAATATTTTCAATTTGCATAATTATATCGATTTTAATTACTTTAATTAACCTCATTAATTAATTTTTAGCAGCTTTAATTAACAAACTCAACCCAACTTTAACCAAAACCTGTTCCTTTCATTCCCCTTCGTTTTGATAAATTTGCATTTAATTTGAATTATATTTCACCAAATTTGCATGCAATTTGCATTTAATTTGCATGTGATTTGCATGTGATTTGCATTTCACCATCATTAACGAACCTCAACCCTTTCACTCCTCATTTTCTTTCAGTTTATTCCCAAAATGACCCAAAATCCCCCCAAAATTCAAATTAACAATGAAATTAATAAACAAATTGATAAATGAGTGATTAATTATGCATGAATTAATTATGCAAATGAGGCTGACCGATGCCGACGCCGTCATCCCAGTAGAGGCTTCCGGAAGCTTCCTGGGAGTCATTCAGAGCCACGGTCAGGAGCATCGGGTTCCGGCGGCTGGAAAATTCCCAAAATTGGGATTATTAGGGAATTATTGGGGATTTATAAGGGATTTATTAGGGAATTATTAGGGAGTTATTAGGGATTTATTGGGGATTTATTAGGGATTTATTGGGGGATCATTGGGGAATTATTTGGGATTTATTAGGGATTTATTAGGGATTAATTGGGGAGTTATTATTAGGGATTTATTAGGGATTTATTAAAGAATTATTGGGGAATTATTGGGGATTTATTAGAGAATTTTTGAGGAATTATTGGGGAATTATTGGGGATTATTAGAAATTGTTGGGGATTTATTAGAGATTCATTAGGGATTTATTGGGGATTTATTCGGGATTTATTGGGGGAATATTGGGGAATTATTGGGGAGTTATTAGGGATTAATTAGAGGATTATTAGGGAATTGTTGGGGATTTATTAGGGATTAATTGGGGAATTATTGGGGGATATTTAGGCAATTATTAGGCAATTATTGGGGAGTTATTAGGGACTTATTAGGGAATTATTGGGAAATTATTGGGGATTTATAAGGAATTTATTAGGGATTTATTGGGGGGTTATTGGGGAATTATCAGGGAATTATTGGAGATTTATTAGAGATTAATTGGGGGATTATTAGGAATTGTTGGGGATTTACTGGGGATTTATTGGGGAATTATTGGGGATTTATTAGGGATTAATTGGGGGATTATGAGGATTTTTTTTATTTATTAGGGATTTATTGGGGAATGATTGGGGGAGTTATTAGGGATTAATTGGGGGATTATTGGGGAATTACTGGGGGATTATTGGGTATTTATTAGGGATTTATTGGGGATTTATTAGGGATTTATTGGGGGATTATTGGGGAATTATTGGGGAATTATTGGGGATTTCTTAGGGATTTATTGGGGACTTATTAGGGGATTATTGGGGAATTATTAGGGATTAATTGGGAAATTGTTGGGGAATTATTGGGGATTTATTAAGAATTTATTGGGGAATTATTAGGGAATAATTCGGGGATTATTGGGGAATTATTGGGGATTTATTAGGGAATAATTGGGGGATTATTGGGGAACTATTTGGGATTTATTAGGGATTTATTAGGGATTTATTAGGGAATTATTGGGGAATTATTGGGGATTTATTAGAGAATTTTTGAGGAATTATTGGGGAATTATTAGGGATTTATTAGGGATTTATTGGGGAAATATTGGGGATTTATTAGGGATTTATTGGGGAGTTATTGGGGGATATTTGGGGAATTATTGGGGAATTATTGGGGATTATTAGGAATTGTTGGAGATTTATTAGAGATTCATTAGGGATTTATTGGGGATTTATTGGGGATTTATTGGGGATTTATTAGGGATTTATTGGGGGATATTTGGGGAATTATTGGGGAGTTATTGGGGATTATTAGAAATTGTTGGGGATTTATTAGAGATTCATTAGGGATTTATTGGGGATTTATTCGGAATTTATTGGGGATTTATTGGGGGAATATTGGGGAATTATTGGGGAGGTTTTAGGGATTAATTAGAGGATTATTAGGGAATTGTTGGGGATTTATTAGGGATTTATTGGGGAATTATTGGGGGATATTTAGGCAATTATTAGGCAATTATTGGGGAGTTATTAGGGATTTATTAGGGAATTATTGGGAAATTATTGGGGATTTATAAGGAATTTATTAGGGATTTATTGGGGGGTTATTGGGGAATTATCAGGGAATTATTGGAGATTTATTAGAGATTAATTGGGGGATTATTACGAATTGTTGGGGATTTATTGGGGTTTATTAGGGATTTATTGGGGATTTATTGGGGATTTATTAGGGATTTATTGGGGATTTATTGAGGATTATTTGGGAATTATTGGAGGATTATTGGGGAGTTATTGGGAGATTATTAGGGAAATATTGGGGAATTATTGGAAATTTGTTGGGTAGTTATTAGGGATTAATTTGGGGATTATTGGGGATTTATTGGGGAATTATTGGGGATTTATTAGGGATTTATTGGGGATTTATTAGGGAATTATTGGAGAATTATTAGGGATTTATTAAGGGATTTATTAAGGGATTTATTGGGGATTTATAAGGGAATTATTTGGGAGTTATTAGGGATTAATTGAGGGATTATTGGGGAATTATTGGGGAATTATTGGGGATTTATTGGGGAATTATTGGAGGATTATTGGGGGATTATCAGGGAATTATTGGAGATTTATTGGTGATTTATTGGGGGATTATTAGGGAATTATTAGAGAATTATTGGGGAGTTATTAGGGATTAACTGTGGGATTATTAGGAATAGCTGGGGATTTATTAGGGATTTATTGGGGAATTATTGGGGAGCTTTTGGGGGTTTATTGGGGAATTATTAGGGAAATATTGGGGAATTATTGGGAAATTATTAGGGAGTTATTGGGGATTAATTGGGGATTTATTAGGGATTTATTGAGGGATTATTGGGGATTTATTAGGGATTTATTGGGGAATTAATAAGGAATTATTGGGGGATTGTTGGGGAATTATTAGGTAATTATTGGGGATTTATTGGGGAATTATTGGGGAATTATTAGGGATTTATTGGGGATTTATTAGAGATTAATTGGGGGATTGTTGGAGGGTTATTAGGGAAATATTGGGGAATTATTGGGAAATTATTGGGGGATTATTGGGGAGTTATTGGGAGATTATTAGGGAATTATTTGGTGTATATTGGGGAGTTATTAGGGATTAATTGGGGGATTATTGGGGAATTATTGGGGGATTATTGGGGAATTAAGGATTAATTGGGGGATTATTGGGGAGTTATTGGGAAATTATTAAAGAATTATTGGGGAATTATTAGGGATTAATTGGGGGATTATTGGGGATTTATTGAGGATTGTTTGGGAATTATTGGGGAATTATTGGGAAATAATGGGGGAATTATTAGGGATTAATTGGGGGATTATTGGGGAGTTATTGGGAGATTATTAGGGAATTATTGGGGGATTATTGAGGAATTATTAGGGATTAATTGGGGTATTATTGGGGAGTTATTGGGACATTATTAGGGAATTATTAAGGAATTATTGGGGGAGTATTGGGAAATTATTAGGGAATTATTGGGGATTTATTGGGGAATTATTGAGGATTTATTGGGGGATTATTAGAGAATTATTGGGGAGTTATTAGGGATTAACTGTGGGATTATTAAGAATAGCTGGGGATTTATTAGGGATTTATTGGGGAATTATTGGGGAGCTATTGGGGGTTTATTGGGGAATTATTAGGGAAATATTGGGGAATTATTGGGAAATTATTAGGGAGTTATTGGGATTAATTGGGGATTTATTAGGGATTTATTGAGGGATTATTGGGGATTTATTAGGGATTTATTGGGGAATTAATAAGGAATTATTGGGGGATTGTTGGGGAATTATTAGGTAATTATTGGGGATTTATTGGGGAATTATTGGGGAATTATTAGGGATTTATTGGGGATTTATTAGAGATTAATTGGGGGATTATTGGAGGGTTATTAGGGAAATATTGGGGAATTATTGGGAAATTATGGGGGAGTTATTAGGGATTAATTGGGGGATTATTGGGGAGTAATTGGGAGATTATTAGGGAATTACTGATGGATTATTGGGGAATTATTAGGGATTAATTGGGGGATTATTGGGGAGTTATTGGGAGATTATTAGGGAATTATTAAGGAATTATTGGGGGAGTATTGGGAAATTATTAGGGAATTATTGGGGATTTATTGGGGAATTATTGAGGATTTATTGGGGGATTATTAGAGAATTATTGGGGAGTTATTAGGGATTAACTGTGGGGTTATTAAGAATAGCTGGGGATTTATTAGGGATTTATTGGGGAATTATTGGGGATTTGTTGAGGATTATTTGGGATTCTTAGGAAATTATTGGGGAGCTATTGAGGAATAATTGGGGAAATATTAAGGGATTATTTGGGAATTATTGGGGAATAATTGGGGAGGTGTAATGTAATGTGATGTAATGCAATGTAATGTAATGTAATGCAATGTAATGTAATGCAATGTGATGTAATGTAATGTGATGTAATGTAATGTAATGTAATGTAATATAATGTGATGTAATGTAATGTAATGTAATGTAATGTAATGTAATGCAATGCAATGTAATGTAATGTAATGTAATGTAATGTAATGCAATGTAATGTAATGTAATATAATATAATGTAATGTAATGTAATGTAATGCAATGCAATGTAATGTAATGTAATGTAATGTAATGTAATGCAATGCAATGTAATGTAATGTAATGTAATGTAATGCAATGCAATGTAATGTAATGTAATGTAATGTAATGTAATGCAATGTAATGTAATGTAATGTAATGTAATGTAATGTGATGTAATGTAATGTAATGTAATGCAATGTAATGTAATGTAATGTAATGTAATGCAATGCAATGTAATGTAATGTAATGTAATGCAATGTAATGTAATGTAATGCAATGTAATGTAATGCAATGTAATGTAATGTAATGTAATGCAATGTAATGTGATGCAATGTAATGTAATGTGATGTAATGCAATGTAATGTAATGTAATGTAATGCGATGTAATGTGATGTGATGTAATGTAATGTAATGTAATGTAATGTGATGTGATGTAATGTAATGTAATGTAATACAATACAATACAATACAATACAATACAATACAATACAATATAATATATAATATAATATAATATAATATAATATAATATAATATAATATATAATATAATATAATATAATATAATATAATATAATATAATATAATATAATATAATGCAATGTAATGTAATGTAATGTAATATAATATGATATAATGTAATAAAATATGATATAATGTAATGTAATATAATGTGATATATTGTAATAAAATATGATATAATGTAATGTAATATAATGTAATATAATAATATAATATAATGTAATATAGTAATATAATATAATTTAATAATATATGATATGATATGATATGATATGATATAATATAATGCAATATAATATAATATAATATAATGCAATATAATATAATATAATATAATATAATATAATGTAACGTAACGTAACGTAACGTAACGTAACGTAACGTAACGTAACGTAACGTAACATAACATAATATAATGTAATATAATGTAATATGATATAATGTAATGTAATGTAATATAATGTAATGTAATGTAATGTAATGTAATGTAATGTAATGTAATATAATGTAATGTAATGTAATGTAATGTAATATAATGTAATATAATGTAATGTAATGTGATATAATGTGATATAATAATGTAATGTGATATGATGTGATATGGTGTGATATGATATGATGTAATGTAATGTAATGTAATGTAATGTAATGTAATGTAATATAATATATTATAATGTGTTATAATGTGATATAATGTGATATAATGTGATATAATGTAATATAATGTAATATAATATAATGTAATGTAATGTAATGTAATGTAATGTAATGTAATGTAATATAATGTAATATAATGTAATGTAATATAATGTGATATAATGTAATGTTATGATAATATGATATAATGTAATATAATGTAATGTAATATAATGTGATATGATACAATGTGATATAATGTGATATGATATGATATGATATGATATGATATGATATGATGTGATATCATATCATATCATATCATATCATATCATATCATGTGACATAATGTGATATAGTGTCATGTGATGTGATGTGATGTGATGTGATGTGATGTGATGTAATGTAATGCAATATAATATAATATAATATAATATAATATAATATAATAATTAATAAATATATTATTATTCATTATATGATAATTATTTATTATTCTTTATTCTTTATTCTTTATTCTTTATTCTTTATTCTTTATTCTTTATTATAAATAATATTTATATTATATTATATTATATTATATTATATTATATTATATTATATTGCACTACATTACATTACATTTCATTACATTTCATTACATTACATTACATTTCATTACATTACATTATATTTTTATTATGATGCATTATATTATATAGAATAATAAATCCAATACAGCACAATGACACAATTCCCATCCATCAAACTCACCATCACCCTATAATAAATATTCAATCAATTCCATGCATAAATTTACATCCATAATCCCGCATTAACCCCACCCCTTAAAACGCCCCAAAATTCAAATTATTCCCATTTTTTGCCCTCAAAAGCCCCAAAATTGAAGGAATTTCCCCCAAATTTTTACCTGTGCCAGGTGTTGTTGGCCGGGAGCTGCTGGGGGAGGACGAGGCCGCCGCGCACGTGGAGGTTGATGTGACCCAGGGGCGCCGGAAAGTTCCGGAACTGCCGGCGGAACCCGACCTCCTCGTCCTGAAAAACGACAGAAAAAATCCATAAATTCATGAATATTAATGAGTATTTAAATGAGGGGGATTTAATTGGTCGGTGGTTGGAGAGGTGGGGGAGAGGTGGATTAACGATTGATAATTAACCCCAGTTCATTTACCATTATTAATTACCCATTAATAATGATAATTCCCATTAAAAATTACAATTAATGAGCCACTATTAATAAAAAATTAGTTAATTAATTAATTAATTAATTAAATGAATAATCATTAGTAGCAACCACATAAATCAAATTATTTATTAACGGCGCTAATTACAATTCCTAAATGCATTAGGAATACATTTAATAACTATTTTAATTAATAATTATTTAATGAATTAATTAATAATTAATTAATTAGGGAATTAATTAGGGCACTCACGGTGTGGAAGTCGAACCATCGGGCGTCGGGCAGGTACGCTCGCACCTCGGTCGCTCCCTGCCGGGAACAATTTTGGGGTTTTTTCACCCCCAAAAAAATCCCAAATTTTGGGGTTTTTGGGATTCCCCATTTTTTTTTTAGGATTTCCTCAATTTCTCCCATTCCTTTTTTGGGATTTTTCCCCTCTTTTTTGGGGATTTTTCCTCTTTTTTTGAGATTTTTCCCCTTTTTTGGGGGGATTTTCCCCTTTTTTTTAAAGATTTTTTCCCCTTTTTTCTGGAATTTTTCCTCTTTTTTTGGGATTTTTCCCTTTTTTCTTTGGGATTTTTTTCCCCTTTTTTTTGGGATTTTTCCCTTTTTTCTTTGGGATTTTCCCCTTTTTTTGGGGATTTTTCCCTTTTTTCTTTGGGATTTTTCCCCTTTTTTGGGGTGATTTTTCCCCCTTTTTTTTGAGCTTTTCCCCCCTTTTTTTCGGGATTTTTTCCCCCCTTTTTTTGGCAATTTCCCTCTTTTTTTTTGAATTTTTCCCTCTTTTTTTGGATTTTTTTTCCCTTTTTCTTTGGGATTTTTCCCCTTTTTTTTGAGAATTTTTTCCCCTCTTTTTTGAGATTTTTCCCCCTTTTTCTTTGGGATTTTCCTCTTTTTTCTTTGGATTTTTTCCTCTTTTTTTGAGATTTTTCCCCTTATTTTTGAGATTTTTTTTCCCCTTTTTTTCGGGATTTTTCCCCCTTTTTTTTGCATTTTACCTCATTATTTTTTGGGGATTTCCCCCTATTTTTCCCTCTTTTCCTTCATCATTTTGGGGGATTTTTCCCCTTTTTTGGGGGCGATTTTCCCCTTTTTTGGGGGCGATTTTCCCCTTTTTCTTTGGGATTTTCCCTCATTATTTTTGGGGGGATTTCCCCCCTTTTTTCCCTCTTTTCCCTCATTATTTTTTTGGGATTTTTCCGCTTTTTTGAGATTTTTTTTCCCTTTTTTGGGGGGGATTTTCCCAGTTTTTCTTTTGGAATTTTACCCTCTTTTGGGGGGATTTTCCCCCTTTTTTTTGAGATTTTTTTCCCCTTTTTTTTGGGGAATTTTTCCTCTTTTTTTGATATTTTTCCTCTCTTTTTTGGGGATTTTTCTCCCTTTTTTTTCCGGGATTTTTCCTCCTTTTTTTGGCATTTTCCCTCATTATTTTTTGGGATTTTCCCTCATTATTTTTTGGATTTTCTCCCTATTTTTTTCCTCTTTTCCCTCATTATTTTTTGGGATTTTTCCCCCTTTTTAGGGGGGATTTTCTTGCCCTTTTTGGGGGGGATTTTCCCCCTTTTTTTTCTTCTTTTCCTTCATTATTTTTTGGGATTTTTTCCCCTTTTTCTTTGGGATTTTTCCTCCTTTTTTAGGGGATTTTTCCCCTTTTTAGGAGGTGATTTTTCCCTTTTCTTGGGGATTTTTTCCCTTTGTCTTTTGGAATTTTTCCCCCTTTTTTTGAGATTTTTCCCCCCTTTTTCTTTGGGATTTTTCCCTTTTTGGGGGGATTTTCCCTCATTATTTTTTGGGATTTCCCCCCTTTTTTTCCTCTTTTCCCTCATTATTTTTTGGGATTTTTCCCCTTTTTTTTTCCTCTTTTCCTTCATTATATTTTTGGGATTTTTCCCCTTTTTCTTTGGGATTTTTCCCCCTTTTCTTGGCAATTTCCCTCATTATTTTTTGGGATTTTTCCTCTTTTTTTTTTGGATTTCCCCTTTTTTGGGGGGGATTTTTCCCTTTTTCTTTTGGATTTTTCCCCTTTTTTCGGGTGATTTTTCCCCTTTTTTTGAGATTTTTTCCCCCCTTTTTCTTTGGGATTTTTCCCTTTTTTCTTTGGGATTTTTCCCCCTTTTTTGGAGATTTTTCCCCTCTTTTTTCTTTGGAATTTTTCCTCTTTTTTTGAGATTTTTTCCCCATTTTCTTTGGAATTTTTCCCCTTATTTTTGAGATTTTTTCCCCTTTTTCTTTGGGATTTTTCCCCCTTTTTTGAGATTTTTTTCCCCTTTATTTTTGAGATTTTCCCCTTTTTTTTGAGATTTCTTTTCCCTTTTTTCTGGAATTTTTCCCTCTTTTTTTGGGATTTTCCCCTTTTTTTTAGGGGATTTTTTCCCTTTTTCTTTTGGGATTTTCCCTCTTTTTTTGATATTTTTCCCCTTTATTTTTGAGATTTCCCCCCCTTTTTTCTTTGGGATTTTCCCCATTTTTTTGAGATTTTTTTCCCCTTTTTTCTGGAATTTTTCCCTTTTTTTTTGGGATTTTTCCCCTTTTTCTTTGGATTTTTCCCCCTTTTTTTGATATTTTTCCCCTTTATTTTTGAGATTTTTCCCCCCTTTTTCTTTGGGATTTTCCCCTTTTTTTTGAGATTTTTTTTTCCCTTTTTTCTGGAATTTTTCCCTCTTTTTTTGGGATTTTCCCTTTTTTCTTTGGAATTTTCCCCCTTTTTTCTTGGGATTTTTCCCCTTTTTCGTTGGGATTTTTTCCCCTTTTTTTGAGATTTTTTTCCCCTTTTTCTTTGGAATTTTTCCTCTTTTTTTGAGATTTTTTTTCTTTTTCTTTGGAATTTTTCCCCTTTTTTTGAGATTTTTTTCCCTTTTTTCTTTAAGATTTTTCCCCGTTTTTTGAGATTTTTTCCCCTTTTTTGGGGGGATTTTTTCCCCTTTTTCGAGATTTTTTTTCCCCTTTTCCTTTGGGATTTATCCCCCTTTTTGAGATTTTTTTCCCTTTTTTCTTTGGAATTTTTCCTCTTTTTTTGGGATTTTTCTCCCCTTTTTTTCCGGGATTTTCCCCCTTTTTTTGGGATTTTCCCTCGGTTTTTTTTGGGATTTTTCCCCTTTTTTTTCCTCTTTTCCTTCATTATTTTTTTGGGATTTTTCCCCTTTTTCTTTGGGATTTTCCCCCCTTTTTCTTGGCAATTTCCCTCATTATTTTTTGGGATTTTCCCCCTTTTTTTTTGGATTTTCCCTTTTTTGGGGGGATTTTCCCCCTTTTTCTTTTGGATTTTTTCCCCTCTTTTTTCGTGATTTTTTCCCCTCTTTTTTGGGGATTTTTCCCCCTTTTTCTTTGGGATTTTTCCTCCTTTTTTAGGGGATTTTTCCCCTTTTTAGGGGGTGATTTTTCCCCTTTTTAGGGGGTGATTTTTCCCCTTTTTCTTTGGGATTTTTCCCCTTTTTTTTGGGATTTTCCCCCTTTATTTTTGAGATTTTTCCCCTTTTTCTTTGGGATTTTTCCCCCATTTTGGGGGGATTTTTCCCTTTTTCTTTGGGATTTTTCCCCCTTTTTGGGGGGGATTTCCCCCTTTTTCTTTTGGATTTCCCCCTTTTTCTTTGGAATTTTTCCTCTTTTTTTGAGATTTTTTTCCCTTTTTTCTTTGGAATTTTTCCTCTTTTTTTGAGATTTTTTCCCCTTTTTTTCTTTGGAATTTTTCCCCTTTTTTGAGATTTTTTTCCCTTTTTTCTTTGGAATTTTCCCCCTTTTTTTGATATTTTTCCTCTCTTTTTTGGGGGGATTTTTCCCTTTTTCTTGGGGATTTTTCCCCTTTTTTGGGGGGATTTTCCCCCTTTTCTTTGGGATTTTCCCCCTTTTTTTTGAGGATTTTTCCCCTTTTTGTGGGGATTTTCCCCTTTTTTTTTTGAGATTTTTTCCCCTTTTTTCTTTGGAATTTTCCCTCTTTTTTGAGATTTTTCCCCCCTTTTTTCTTTGGGATTTTTCCCCTTTTTTTTGAGATTTTTTTCCCCTTTTTTCTGGAATTTTTCCCCTTTTTTCTTTTGGATTTTTCCCCCTTTCTTGGAGGATTTTCCCCCATTTTCTTTGGATTTTTCCCCTTATTTTTGAGATTTTTTCCCCTTTTTGGGGGGAATTTTTCCTTTTATTTTGAGATTTTTCCCCCCTTTTTTGGGGAATTTTTCCCCTTTTTTTTGAGATTTTTTCCCCTTTTTCTTTTGGATTTTTCCCTCTTTTTTTGGCAATTTCCCTCATTATTTTTTTTTATTTTCCCCCTTTTTTGGGGGGCAATTTTCCCCTTTTTCTTTGGGATTTTTCCCCTTTTTTGAGATTTTTTTCACCTTTTTTTTTTATTTTTCCCCTTTTTTCTTTGAGATTTTTTCCCCTTTTTCTTTGGGATTTATCCCCCTTTTTTTTGAGACTTTTTTCCCTTTTTCGTTGGGATTTTTTCCCCTTTTTTTGAGATTTTTTCCCCTTTTTCTTTGGGATTTTCCCCCTTTTTTTTTGAGATTTTTTCCCCTTTTTTCTTTGGGATTTTTTCCCCTTTTTCTTTGAGATTTTTCCCCTTTTTCTTTGAGATTTTTTTCCCCTTTTTTGAGGGATTTTTCCCCTTTTTATTTGGAATTTTACCCCCTTTTTTGGGGATTTTTCCCCCTTTTTTTAGATTTTTTTCCCTTTTTCTTTTGGATTTTTCCCCGTTTTTTTCCTCTTTTCCTTCATTATTTTTTGAGATTTTTCCCCTTTTTCTTTGGGATTTTTCCCCTCTTTTTGAGATTTTTTTCCCCTTTTTCTTTGGATTTTTCCCCTTTTTTAAAATGATTTTTTCTCCTTTTTGGGGGATTTTCCCCGTTTTTCTTTGGGATTTTCCCCCTTATTTTTGAGACTTTTTTTCCCCTTTTTGGGGGGAGATTTTTCCTTTTATTTTTGAGATTTTTTCCCCTTTTTTTCGGGGATTTCCCCCCCTTTTTTTTGAGATTTTTTCCCCCTTTTTCTTTGGGATTTTCCCCCTCTTTTTTTGGGGATTTTCCCCCCTTTTTTTTGGTTTTTTCCTCTTTTTTTTGGATTTTTCCCCCTTTTTTTTCGGGATTTTTTCCCCTTTTTTTGAGATTTTTTTTCCCCTTTTTCTTTGGGATTTATCCCCTTTTTTTGAGATTTTTTTCCCTTTTTCTTTGGAATTTTTCCCTCTTTTTTTGGGATTTTTCCCCTAATTTTTGAGATTTTTTTCCCCCTTTTTGGGGGGATTTTCGCCTTTTTCTTTGAGATTTTCCCCCTTTTTTTTGGAGGATTTTTCCCCTTTTTTGGAGGATTTTTCCCCTCTTTTTTTTGAGATTTTTTTCCCTTTTTTCTGAGATTTTTCCCTTTTTTTGGGGGTGATTTTTCCCATTTTTTTTTTTATATATTTCCACTTATATTTGAGCTTTTTCCCCCTTTTTTTTTGAGCTTTTCCCCCTTTTTTTGACCATTCCCCCCCCTTTTTTTTTTTATTTTTTCCCTTTTTCTTTCTGCTTCCCCCCCTTTTTCTTAAAATTCCCCTTTTTCACCAATTTTTCCCAATTTCCCCCTTTTTCCCCCCATTTTCCTCACGGGTTCGAGGGCGGGGCTGACCAGGAGCCCCTCCCCCCACAGGAACTGCCGGTCCAAATCCCACGTGGTT